>NW_008752109.1:332273-338167 GCF_000715545.1 Opisthorchis viverrini
ACGACTGTTCACTGGGATCCAATCCAGCAAAGCGCGTTCAGCTCTGGGGCTGAGTGCAACTCCCACGCCATATATTCTACGAGTCATCGCTTCTGGCTTACCGGACACAGAGGGAGAAGTGTGAGGGAGTTAAGTTCATTCTTGACGTTCTGAGATGCAGAACCACGCTCGGGTCTTGTATGTGTGTTTCGGAGACACAGCATACATCGATTTTAAGAGAGCACAAGGTTTCAGCAAGCATTGCCTGTTTGCCAATTTGACATAGAATACGGACGTTTAAAGGTCCTATATAGAAAGGATCTCATGGATTTAGGATGGTGTTAGTTTTTTTAATGTTTGTAGACCGCGAGGAGCATAAAGCTCTTCGGTCAGATGACCGACAGTCAAATGGCCCAGCGACGTTCGCTTATGCGGTGGGAAGGGGTTAGGGAGGGACATCTGTGGACGCTGAACTGCGCGGGCGAATGATACTTCCCGGTTGCCCAGGCCGAGGAAGGGGGTTTGGTTGAGGTACCCCACCTTGAGCCTTCGACTCAAAAGTCTGTCCCACAAGGCAGTTGGATGACGTAGGGTTTTGTTCAGGGACCCTAACCCTAGCCTCTGACTCAAAAGTCTGACCCACAAGGCAGTGGGAGAATGTAGGGTTTTCTTTGGGGACCCTGCCCGGAGCCGATGACTCAATAGTCTGACCTGCTCGACTGCAGGGGGTTGTCCTAACCCGAGAGCGCAGGGAATAAGGCATTATTGTCTCATTCCTGATGCGGCTGCGCACAGCAGGTGCCTTTTGAGCAGCACCGGGCTCTTTGGTTTTAAAGGTATTTCGACCGTATTGGATAATGCGCCGGCGGTCACGGTCAACCGTTGGGCGATCGGAGTGTGCAGTTTTTGGGGCCGACGTTTTCTAACCCGTTCTTCTTCGGGGGAAGGCAGCATCGCTGCTTCCGTAGATATGGACATGCTGGTCGCCAGGGGGAAACACCTTACTGCCTTCACATTCCTGTCGCAGAGGACAGTACGACTTTACCCTCAGACCGCCTCGTAGGGGTCTGTCTGGCTGATCCCCTTTGGCCTTCCTGGCATGGTTGTACCTTGTGGAACGAAGTTCCAGTCAGTGTAGCCCGCGGGATCCAGCACTCAAGTACGACTTTACCCTCAGACCGCCTCGTAGTGCGGGGTCTGGCTGATCCCCTTTGGCCTTCCTGGCATGGTTGTACCTTGTGGAACGAAGTTCCAGTCAGTGTAGCCCGCGGGATCATTGCAGCACTCAAGCCCGACCACTACGTCAAGGTGACAGCTTTAGGTCAGGCTTTTCAGTGATCGCAACAGCTGGAACTTATGTGCCTTCGGTAAACGGTTTACAGCTGAAAAACCGAAACGAATTAAACTTAATGCAGCACCGCAGATAAGTTTACCACTCCGCAACTCGCAGCGCCACTCCCTGGATTCTCAAAGGCATGTTCAAGGAATGTACATCGTGCAGCATGACTTTCCACTTTGGAGATGAACGCACATACTGAGGAACTGGATACCCAAGGCGAATTTTCTAGCATTGCTTGCGCTTCCAGGCTCCTCTTCAATGATATTCCAGAACGAGAAGGTTCTGCTTTGGAGCTCTGAACGTACGGTAGTGAAGCATCAGTGCCAACAATGATGTTGCTGCTTTGATGAGGATTTGATGATGGAGCTTTGAACACTGGAACTTTGGAGGTCCTCCATGGTGGGACTCATTACCTCACTAATAACAAAAGTAGACAGTAATGGAGAGAATGAGTAGCCTTGTTGGACACGACTGCTCGTTGAAGGCTCCCCGTACACATAGAAATAGCGCATTCTATGCACGAACTGGTGCGGCATACTCGGTTACGCATGTCGAAAAGAACCGAACCCTTAAAGTCGAGGTCCACAAGGGTGTAGGCCGCCTATGCGCACATCGTTCCTCGAGCACTTAACGGAGTGTGAAGATGCCTCCCGCACAATCTCTTCTTGGTCGTCATCTTACTTGCTGTTCTCGGATAGTCTTTATGCACTTTGATTCTATGACGTAGAATATCGACGCAGAGTCTGGAGTGAGACTAAGTCCATAATGACTGCCATATTTACTGCCAGTGAACGTTTTAAGAAATGGGCACTCCCGTCGATTCACCGCATTTGGTTGAGATGGCTTCTTTCGCCCAGATGGAGGCGAATAATTTACACAAACACCGACTGTACGTTTCACCTCCACCTTAGTAAACAGCGACTGGGAGTTAGTAAGCAGGATGTTAGATGGAAATCTGCATTGAGGCCACTTCCTACTCGCAGTTAGGCACCACTATGACCAAGAAGCCTATCTCGCGCGCGATCGGCTAGAGGATCCGGTCGCTTGCCGGTCCAGAACCAAGACGCCCTCTGATTAACACGATGTGAGCACCCGATGGTCAGTCATGATCCAGTGTCTGCCGAATGTCGGTTGCCAGTGGCGCATCCAGAAGGCATCAAAATTTCCCAAATGTTGCCGCATATACCTTTTATATGACGCGTTGCATAGGTGCTTTAGTTCGAATATCACTATTACCACAACTTTTCGATTCTGCATTTTTGTGACCTATGAGGAGTTCATGGAAGGCTCCGTAGGATTTTAATGATAAACAGAACCTTCACTTGGTTTATATGCACTGCAACAGCGTTTGTTCCATTCACCCTCCCACTTTGCGTAAGGTGTATTTTTAAATATAATATAATCCACGGCGACTTACATGGTCTCTACATACATGTGATGGGAGTGTTGTTGACACAAATTAGTGATACCTGAAGCGCCATTCAGCGACCGTGTATAACTATACAGTCGAAAATGAATTATTTATCGCGCAGGTTTAATTTGTATGTGACGAACTAACGATAAACCGTTTCCGAGGTTGTGGTAACAGCATCAGCCCTTTAGTTCCAGCTTTAGGTGGCAGCAGTAGTAGTTCCCAGTAGTTCCCAATCTCAAAGCCCAGTAAGACTCACGCTAAGGATACGGCAGTTAAGCATCGGTGTTGAACAATGATCTCATGCTGTCGATTATGATGATGACATCTATGGATGTGAGGAAAACAGTTTGAGTGGGTCCACGCTGATGGAACCTTTGCTCTCATCACATCAGTCAGCACTATTCTGTGTGAATGTTTGTAGTCAGTTTGTTTTGATGAAGCAAGTCGCTGTGTGAAATCATGTCATCCAAGTTGCGTTGCGCGCCCTCGAATCAAGACAACCTGGTGCTAGGTGTCTCAGTTTGAGTATTCATTTTTCTGCATTCAAATGTCTTACTCTCAGGATGCTGCGATATCCGATATTCCACTTAGTCTGTGGCGTTATACGGTAATTGGTCTAACGGAGCTCCTTCATTTATCGCATATAATTAGCTAGTCAGGTATCCACCAGATCTCTGCTTCATTGCCGCATAATTTTGATTTATCGTTAGAAAGCCGAGTGATGTAAAAAGCTCAATCGTAACAGCGGAATCCTATTCATCCCTGTAAATGTGCATTGCTTTTTTATTTCTGTCCTGTCCGGGTTTAATGGATTCGATTGGCGTTTTGGTATTTACGTTTGCCATCGATCAAACGCACGTCTTTATCACATCCCTTTTTATCGGCTCCAATGTGACTACCTTATACTTTCTCACAGGCCCCCGGATTCTGACTGGCGTAAAGATCTCATGGCCGGTCGCCGCCGCAGCCCTCCAGAAATGCCAGAAAACAGCTACTATGGTTACGAAAAACACAGATCCCGAAAGCGCTCCGGGGACCGACATGGTATCAACGAACGGGAATCGGTTTATGATCGGCCGAATCTAGGTTTTGATGGTAATCGTGAACGACGTTCTGAAGCGCTAGCTCATCACCACTCGCCACAGGAAGAGGGATCAAAACCGAAACACCGTTTGCATCGTGAAGAACACCCTCGAACTGATTATATTGGGGATGATGAAAAGCGCCACCGAAATGCTAGGCATAAATACCGGGATCCAACCAACTCTCATTCGAAGCAAATGGTCACTGGTAAATGTCCGGTTGGGGAAATAAGATTAAAGGATGATAACCGGCATTATAAAGTAGCCTGTGCCAAGGAAAAGTTTCCAGAGATGGACGATAAAATGAAAAAGCAGAACTACCCATTATCACCACACTCCACCCAGAAGCGGCGTCGGTCTCCCAGCCCCGAAGGTCCTATTTTACCCCCGGAACTCTCCAAAACAAGAATGCCAGGTAATCGTTTGGGTTGTTTGATGCACGACTTCAGCTCAAAAGGTAGTTCCAACTAAATAGTAGGCTGATCAGTGAGGTCATCCAACCTATTATAGTGTTCCCTTGCATTTCTTTCCCACCGTAGTTTAGTGGTTCTTCTGAATTCGGTATCCATGGTATGTTAACGGTTAGAAAAGTCACCAGGGTCGCTGGACTGCGAATTTTTTCATAAGTGGTGTCAGATTGAGGGAAATGCATCGACCTGAATATCTTTCCAACTGCAGCATTAGGCAGCTTAAGTACAACATGGTCAGTTGAAGAATGGTGTGAGGTCTTGTTAAGAACGCCCTGATTTATTTGTATGTGTAGGTCCTCGCGCGCCCCAATTTGGTGTTCATTTTCGAGGACAAACTTCAAAAATGGGGAAAGCGGTTTTTAGTTGTCAAGAGGTCTAACAATGCCTGATCAAGGAAGAGTGGGCAGTTGTCTAGTAATCCGTTTCTAATAATGGAAACAGAAAATGTAAGATCTTTGGTGCTAAGGGTAGTTGCCTTCATGACACAAACATGCAAATATGGTGCAACGAAATAATGTCCGACGTAACCGATTGCAATCTGGATTGTTGGTGACACTTCAACGAGTACGTACCAGACGTGATTTTGAGTTGACCGATAGTAGTCGGGATGATTTTACTCAACCACTGAGTATTCAGGTACTACAATCCTTATGCCATTTGCTCCGGGTTACATCCTCATTGACTCTTGCAGCTGGCGACGGGTCAATTTTTTGGTGGTCATTTGTTATTTTCTGGGGTTAGAAAGTATCTTTCTAAGTCGTCTTTCTTTGTGAACTTACCGGTATGGTGGCAAGGGCTGCATGTTGCAACGTCATTTTGTGGATCTCATCCTCCGAAAAGTTAGTGGACCAATGGGGCGAGATGGCCCAAGTGGTCAGAGCGCAAATTTACTGACCGGAAGGTCTGTGATTCGAACCCGATCTCTGCCTCTCGACTTCCACTGTCTAAGCTTGGGCACCCTGGCCGTATCCCAGATCTCGTGCTTCCTCTCGGTGGCATGCCAGCTAGGCACCGAAAGGGTGCTACAGCTGAAAGGTTTGTGAATGCCGAAGGGAGCTGATTGAGCTTAGACAGTCTAGATCGAGTCCCTGTTTGAAAGTCATGAGTCCGTACTCATCATCATCGACAGCATGACATCAGTGTTCAACACCGACGCTTCACTGCCTTACGATCATGGTCTATTTGAAAGCCTGATTGTAAAGAAAAGAATAAAGGTGGACGGGAAATGGACTTAGTGCAGCTTATTACCATCATTCCAAGGTGCTTGCACTTACAGACATTCACTCAGGCAATCTGGATAGAAACTGACAACAGGGACGCCAGTGACATCGATTGGCAGTCATACTTTGTAGTGTCTCCTACCAGGGGCAGTGGGGATCACGCAGTCCCCACCCTGGAAGGCGAGTAGCACCGACAACACCCAAGCGTTTCGTAATCTCTTTCGCACCCCTCTGCTTGCGCCACTCTCAGTTGGACATGGAAAACGGCACTCTCTTCGGCAAACGATGGTTCGGCATGCGTAACATGTCTCAATCAACGCAGCTTCTGGTGCTGGACACATTCTTCCATGGAAGTACCTGCTACACAACCGAAAACGCGCTTTCTAACTA
>NW_008752109.1:338174-350242 GCF_000715545.1 Opisthorchis viverrini
GACACCAACCCACACGAGCTATGGTTCTGAGACAACGATTGTCGAACACCTGAAGACGTCTCAGTTCCGCTGCTCGAATAGGCCAAGTCTCACAGCCATACAACAAAACAGCCCGTACTGTAGCTTGATACACAAGTCCCTTCAGATTCAGGGATAAACCATTCTGACGCCATAGGTGTCTCAAATTAGCAAACGCGGCTCGATCCTTTAAGATTCGTGCATTCACCTTATCTGTCACACTACAATCAGAACTTATATGACTTCCAAGATCCGTGAAACGCTCCACAACTCCCGTACCCCTCCTTGGGTTTTAAGTGGCGCGTTCAGTTACTGCACGCTCACGAGCTTGACCTCACTTTGTGGGTGCAACGTGTGTACCAAAGGATGAAGTGACTTTGGTCAGTTCATCCACAAACATTAGTACAGAAACTGATCTCAGCCAAACATGCGGCCCCACTCAGTTAAGCCATGTTCACTTCTTATTCTATGGGTATCCGGTGACCTGAGCTCATGGTATGAGCTCGCTTCTACTGAATATGATATTTTACTGTATTGGTTTTATCTAACGCCTGTGGAGCTCAATCAGACAAGCAAATTGAAAATTGAGCAGCTATGTTTGATCCTTGTGCCCCGCCGTCACGAAGAGACTGGACCTTACCGTGGTGTGGCGCTTTGTGTACCTCGGACACCCATCTATATTGGGAGCTGTCCGCGCGACACTCACAGAGTCTCATACCAGGTTGGTCCATGGGTAGAGGTCTGAAAAAGAGTCTCCTGGTCCTCCAGGTTGGGAGTTGGAACATGTATGGTAACGTGTTCCGTAAAAATGGTATTGTACTTGCATTTCCAGCCCAACACCGCTGTCTTGCGGTTAGGCTTTTGAACCAAATGCTTTGGTTGAGGACCTTAATCGTCCTCTTGTCTAGGTGCGGGCGCCCTGGCAGTATTCCAGCCCTCGTTCAACCATGACACACAACTAAGAATACTCGCATCTCACATCGGCCGTCGCGTGGTACCATCAGCCGGGTCCCCTTACTTGCTGCATACAGCAGGGCGGGTAAGCGAAAGCATGCTACTTCTGACGCCTCCCTTCTTACACTTTCACGTTTTCCGTCTTTCACCCTCCCCAGCCCAAATTTGAATGCTTTCTCCGTAGGTCCCAGCTCTAGGACTGACCGTTTTGCTCGCCCTGCATCACATTCAGCTGCAGCTTCTGCGCGTCCGAGTTCAGTTACAACCCTTAAGGCTTCGAAATCTGTTTTCAAACCCCGAATGCCTGTCTACTTAGCCACCTTCAATGTTTGTACACTGAGGGAAGCAGATCAACAGGTGGCTCTTGCGCCTACGCTGGATTCCCTCTGTATTGATGTATGTTGTCTGTCAGAAACAAGGACGCAGGGCGCAAGTACTGTGATTGAACTGACTGCCCCCTCGCTCTCCTCCAGGTTCTGGCCGCACACCTCTGGTGATGCAGAGGCCGCTGCAGCTGGATATGCTGGGGTGGGTATTGTATTGAGCGAACGAGTGGGATTGGATGCCTGTCGATAGTCGCCTCTGTTCGGTTCGTTTGGCAACATCTGTGAGAGAATCGAGAGAAAGTGAGGTTCATCACACTTTGTTTATTGTGTCTGCTTACGCCCCAACTGACTGTAGCTCTGAATCTGCCAAGGACATTTTCTATGACGCTCTAGGTGCCCTTCTACAGCAGGCTAAACCCTCATATATCGTTGTGGTTGTTGGTGCTATGAACGCCCACGTAGGTAGAATAAGTGCTGCTAAGGCCCAAGTGGGTGCTCGTCTTGGTTTGGGCAGTAGACGCACGGACAACGGAGACCGGTTACTTCACACGTGTGCCGATCACAGACTGTTCCTTTGAAATAGGAATTTCCGGAACAGCGGAAATCGCTTGACAAAGTGGTGCTCACAATCAAACCAGCTCGGAATCCAAATAGACCACATCACCGTCAGTTATTGGTGGCGAGGGTCAATCACCACCTGCCGCTCCTTCTGGAACACCAACGTGAACTCCGACCGTGCACTTGTACGCTGCTGCTTTTCATTGCGCTTTTCAGGTGCACGCAATTCGCGCATGCCTCGCTTAGCCAGTGAGAAGCTAATGGACCCAGAAGTCAAGCGAAACTATCAGAACCAGCTCCTCGAATGCCTGCCGGACGGTACGGTGTCGGATATAGACAGCCATTGGAAAAAAATACCCAAGACGCTTCTGAAAGCAGGAGCGTCTGGTTGCGGTACAGGCTGGCCAACCTCATCCAAGCATTGGATCTCCGATAGGACCGTGTCTTTGCTGAGTGTCCGCGCAGACCGAGAAGCTTAGTGGACCCGAAAGGTCGAAGAAATGGGAGATGCGAAGAATGCTGGAAACGCGCAAATTTTTTCACTTGAATCGTTCGACTGGTCCTCGGAAACCTCTTGTCAGCGAAATAATAAGGGACCAAAATGGCCTCCCGATATCCAGCAAAGCAGAACGTTTAGGCTCCTGGGCACAGTACTTCGAGCAGCAGTTCAGCTGGCCATTTGCCGCCTCCAATCCAGAAACCTGGCCTTCAAAAGTAAGGTGGACCGTAAATATGGAGCCGCCTTCAGTCTCAGAAGCGTCCGAGTGCATTTCTCTACTCAAGCGTCATCGCGCTGCTGGTCCTGACGACCTTCCACCTGCTCTCTTCAAGGTTGGCGGTGGATTCCTCAGGCAGTGCCTGTCTAGCCTATTTGGGTCTATCTGGGAGGAGACCGTCACAGACAAATGGGGTGAATCGATAGTAGTGCCCATTTTCAAAAAGAGTACTCGTAGTGAATGTAGCGATCACAGAGGTGTTAGTTTGACGCCTGTAGCGACAAGGCTTCTAGCGTCATTGATTCTTCGCCGTCTCATGGCGGCACGCGGAGTCTTGACTCGTGAGAATCAAGTGGGATTTCGACCGGGTAGAGGCCGCGTTGACCACATCTTCACACTCCGTCAGGTGTTAAACCAACGCCACATGTACAAACGACCCACAATCTTGGTATTCCTTGACTTCAAAGATGTGTTTGACTCTGTCGCTCGATCAGTGCTGTTAACTACACTTGCTCAACAGGGTATGTCTCAGAAGTTTGTAAACATAATTCGATCCCTATATTCACATACTTCTGGGCGGTTGAGAGTGTATGATGAGCTCTCCCTACAAAAGCTTCCCTACAACATTGTTGTCAGACAAGTATATCCACCATCCCCATTCTTGTTCACTTTCGTAATTTATGAAATAATGAGGCGAACACAAGACGGTCTTCGAAACCCCGGTGTTCAAGTTGTTGCTGTTGAGAGCCTTGTCGATCTTGAGTACGCAGATGACATCACCCTCATCTTTGAAGACCAAAGCGAAGCACAAACCCCTTTGACTAAACTGGCCACCATCATTCCATCTTTTGGCATGCGCTTCGCACCTTCAAAGTGCAAGGTCATGCTTCAGAACGTGTCGTCTGTAATTTCTTTCAGGCAACTGGCATTTCCATAGTTGTGGAAGAAGCAATGTTGCCTTCTTCTGAGGAAGGACCGGTTGCAAAATTAAACGATAAATGAAGATAGTGCCTAGTTGTCATGTCCCCAAGAGGAAGCACGAGGGTTGAGATACTACAGGTTGCCAAAGCCTGGGCAGGAACAGTAGAAATGTAGAAATTGGATTGTACCATGGTCCCCGATCAGTAAGTTCGCATCTTATCCATTGAGCGATTTCAGCCTCCGGATGCATGTGCTACTTGTGACGAGGCGAGCACTGCTCTTTTTCGCTATCCCAATACGGCTGAACTGGTTAGGTGGACAACGTGCGGCGTGACGGAAGAATATGAAAGAGCTTATGAAGGACCTGTGTTATTGGTCGGTTTGCCTTTCATAACCATCCTGCGTTCGACTACAGGCGTCAGAATAAACGGAAACTAATCTACGTCTCTGACATTCGTGCTATCAGTTTACTGTCCAGTTGTCTGAGAGTTTGGAGATATAGGCACCCATGGATGCTTAAAGTGAGAAGATGCCCAGTCTACTCCACTCACTTTATAGTTTAACGTTATAAACATAATTAATTAAACGTTTCAGGTACACGAGAGTAAATGTCTACGTTGAAACCGATGTTGCTGTCTCTGATGATGATGGAGGAACGTAGTGAGAAACAACCTCAAAAAATCAGAAATCTACACTGCTTAAATGTATCAAGCAAGTATCCCAAGATGGTAATAAGGAGAAACAACATGAGTGCTGAGAGATGACCGATATACAATTGGAGAACTGAACGCCAAGCTGCAAAGCGAATCTTGGCTCGCTGATTGCGTTGGATGGTCAGCAAATGCAGTTCTTCTGGTTACTTTATTTTTCGCGACTGATATTTTGCCACACCCTCCGTTAACATCAACTGTCAATATACATTTGTGTTCCACGAAAAACCATGGTAACTCAGGTCGGATCGACTGACTGAACCCCATGCAAATCAATACTTTGGTAAGTCTAGATCAGTCTAGATCTAAGGGTATATGTTGACGGACTTGACAGAGATGCATGGGACGACCAAAGATCAGTGGTAACTGAATGTATGAGTACGAGAGGTAGTTGACAGGTAATAATGAGGCGTTGAATGAACGGGATTCACTGTCATAATGGAATATGAGGCTACTTTACTGACAGGTGCCAACACTGATGTTGATGTCTTTGATGATGATTGTGCCCCGCCGCTTTCATCCATATGTCCGTTTTCCGTTCCGTCAGTACTGCTAACTGCCTGAAACCAGCAACATTTAACTTGAATATATCAATTATGTCATCCTGTCCAGTGGTGACAACTAACCCTATACTAGGGAAAATGCATGGTGCTAGAATAGTGTCACATCTCCCTCTATGCGCGACCTTTTCAAGCCGCTTTATTGTGTTGCGGCTGACTCAGCACTAGTATTTTCTTGCTCTGTGAAGATCACGTGTCAAAGCTGCTAATGTCCATAGGTCTGTGACAAAATCTGCTTCTGACAATTTAGTCTTCTTCCAGCACCTGGTACCAGAGACCTATTGGAAACCATGCCAGTTGTCTTATTTATCGGTGATTAAGCGGGTCTTCGGTCATTATTTCTACGGGCAACAACAGATTTCATTATCGAGGATCTCTATAAATTCTTCATTCTCCTTGTGGCTTACATGATCCGCCAATTGCAGTCGCCGTTTCCGGATGGGGACAGCCGTGACAATGTCGAACTTCACCAGCTGGTCCGTGTTGTCTTACATATGGTTCTCGACAACTGTTTTCTGTTCTCCTCCTGGTACATTGCCCGGTTTCCCCCCATGTCCTGCATGCATCAAGTTCTGGAGGACCTTTAAGTTATTATGACTCGGTGTTTCCGAAGTTTATCTTACAACTTATGTTTGTTGTTCGAATTTTCCTGGCGTCCATCCTGCGATTTTCTATCCAGAGGTAGTAAAATAGCCTTACGACCTCTTCTCTGTCCCATTTTTTTCTTTCCGTTCAGATTCAAATCTATCGACATGGTTATACGGAAGCGAAGGACTAATGTTTTTCTGTTGCTGTCTCTCGTGATGTTGATTATTTATGGCGAAGTCAATATGTATACTCGCTTCATTCTCTTGACCATTCAGTAATGTTTTATCACCAGTATTATTCTGCTGTTTGCATCGTCCATGGTTTTCCTTAACGCAATTCATTTAGTCTTTCCAACGTTAAACTGCATGAACTTTTTGGCTGGTGTTCCGCACAGCCTAAGTACTCTTGTATCGGGTAATAGGGCGAGTAGTCCTATATTCCTTTTCTTTTCAACCCCTTTTTCATCCGTTTTATTGGCCCCCATTCTACCTTTTTCCAACAGCCACATTCTCCAAGCGAAGGACTTCGAGTCCATCCTCTTCTCCTTCAGAAAGCGAAGAAAGTGGAAGCTCTGGTTCATCCAGTGGCAACAGTAGCAGTGATTCGGGTAGTGGCAGCAGTTGCAGTGATTCGACCTCAGAGGAGGAGGAGGAGGCTATACCAATCCCGGAAGGTCCACCTCTCCCTCCATCTCACTCACCAGCTCGGGAGCCGGAGGGACCATGCCTCCCCCCAACACTTCCAGCGCCCGAAAGGTCGAAATTTCCTAAGATTGAGGCTGCCAGTCCTTCGGACAGCTCATCTGCGTCAGAAAATAGCTGCGAAGATGGTTGCAGCAGTGGCGTTAGTATCAGTGGCTCTTCCTCTGACAGCAGCAGTAGTGAAGAGTCTCAACAGGAAGAGTGCCAGAGGGTTGATAAGTCTTACCGTTCAAAGTGTTTGCGGACTACGGAAGGACCAGCATTACCACCGAATGCTATAGAAGCCAGGCGTTCTCATTCCAAGCATGAGCAATCTCGCGATCTCCAGGTAAAGTTGCATTCGTGTTACGTTTGTTTTTGACAGTACGAAGCGGCATGCCAATCCCAGGATATGTATCACCCACTACAAATCTACGCCACTCGAACTGAAGGCTAATACGAGCAGCTTTCCTAGTGGTTGTGATCAGTTCAGTCTCCGTCCCTTGTCTGTCCGTGTTATTTAATCGAGCTTTCGGAAAATTCGTGACGTTTCAGGACTCTCATAATCCTTGGGATCCTGTCCACAACGCTTATTTTGTTACTCTGTTCTTGTGTCCGATTTCCTTCCTCGTTTAATGGCTCTCTATAAAATATTAAATCAAAGTTAACGCCCAAGGGATGATAATTTCTAGACCTGCCCTCAGATGAAGTAAACGCGCTGGATGTCTTTTTGGACTGACACTGATATCGCTACTTTTCATAGCACATATATCATCTATGTGTCGGCAGTGTTATGTCACGGTGTGCGTAAGAGAGCTGATTTTAACATTCCCGCCAAAATATCGTCTGAAATAAGTCTGTGATGAGTTCATTACCAGTAGGTGACTCGTGATACTGAACCTAAAGAGTTGGGCTTGTTTGTGCTACCAAACACATCCGCGTATTGTCATCCGGTAAAGCAATGTTTCTTAGGCGGCATTGACTGAGGATGGCAACACTGGCTATATTTTGTACCCAAGTTTCGAATGATGGCAGCGAAACATTTTTTGGGTGTTTCTTAAATCATGATATCATGATGTCTTGACGGACATTTACGTATACAGCATTAGCTCCAACAGTACGCATCCCCACCAATGCTGCTCACATAGCCACCCAATGTGTGAATCTCCTCAGCTTCGGGCGCGTAAATTAGCTAGCCTAAACTCGTATTTCTATGAAGGGAAGCCCAATTCGAATTGATGGATGAACCTCATCGGTCTCTTTGATGACTTTGTCGATCACAGTGTAGTGACGGTTTTTTATGCAACTGCCAGGAAAGACATCTACCAGTGTACATGTGGTCCTCATCCAGAGGTTTCAAAGGGGTACAAGGAGCGGGAAATCATGTAACACTTCGCACTTCGAAGGCATTGGGCACGTCTGTGCAGAGCAGTTTATGCGACTTTCATAAATTACCACTCTCCAGGCGTGATTTTAGCACTCAAATTCTCGGTCTCGGGGACAGCACACTACACGGTGACGTCGATCACGAACAAAAACGGGGGTAGTCATCAGTTGTTGGGAGATATTTGGACAATTCACTGTATGCCCCAAAGCGACCATAAGTATGAAAGCAAAGAGCAGGAAGAATATTCACGGGGTATTACCCGCCTTCCTGGTATGTTTAGGGAAGGTAATTTGTACGGGATAATTGTCAAAGAAACCCCTCGCTATTTTCCTGTGTTATACCATTTACGCTTGACGTCTCCTGAGGCTTTACGTAGGTCCGTTTGTTATCCTTACTCAACTTGTTGCGACAGTTAAACGAAGAGTTCATCCTGCATTTCCTCGGCCCAGTTATCAAAAGTTCATGCTGGACGAGACCATAGTCTCAGTCGACGTGAGGATTCCCGAAAAGTCGACAGTCAAGAATAAAGCCTCGCCATCGGTTACTAGCGCCTGTGGCTAACGTGGTTCCGCGGCTGGGTGTCAGTAGAGGACGGCAGGTGGTACCACAGCCAGTAGGTCTATGTCCACTGTTGTCGCGGAATAATTTATGGTCAGTACAAAGCTGAGAGACTGTTGCCACGCTCATTCCCTTTTGAGTCCAAACTAACGCGTGAGCTGACACGTCCTGCTAGTGCACTCAGGTCATTACTCGACCAGTGACCCTGGCAGATAGGGTTGTGTCTCGCCGCCAATGGCGCTCTTGCATCAGAGCTCTCAAGCCATGCCAGACGGGACAAATAGAACCATTCGACGCCAATCAACTGCCTGGGTCATCGCCTCCAACGCTTGGCTCTCATTCTCTTATTCGTGTTATGCTGCGTGAATAAAGCTGTAGCAGCCTGGAACTACCTCATTTTGAGCTGAGAAATCGAACTCTACCGTTTCTCGTCAAAAGCCTTTTCCGCCAAATCTAAGCTTTAATCGTAAAATGTCAGTTGGTAGTGTCAAGAGTGTGCGCTGGCGCAGAATCTCGTAGAAGTTCAGCAAAAGTATAGGAACTAGGCTTGGAAGGCAGCATGCTGTCAGTCACTTCCTTGGATGCAAGAGTGACATGGCTATAGCTGGGATATACAAAAGTTATCGGTAGGTGGGACAAAAGCGTAGACTTCTTTCGCGGTTTCCTCGGTTAGTTCAGCCCCACTAGTTGAGGTCGATCTTCAAAGCTACTTTAAAATCAAGTGTGTTAGACGGGAAAATCTCAGTTCCCGTTGTTGACATATCACAGTCCAGGTAATCCTGAGAGGTGTTTCCATGGTTCTCCTACCCTGAACCTTGGATCTACAGATCGTGTGGAGAAAAGTCATCCGGCTTTCTACGATAAGCAAAGGTAATTAAATCCGTACCACGGCCAAAATATATGCTGTCCAGTCTTCCAGTCTTTACTCTGATCACTGTTCCCTTTGGGTTGAACTCTACCTAGCTTGGTCAACAGAACTCTGCTCACTTTCAAAATGAAAATAGATTATACCTGGGCCGTTCACATACATCTAAATATCTTCGTAACGCTAAATAATTCCGGAAAGCACCTTCTCTGCCGATTGAGTGTTTGAATCAGTCACTTTCGATTATAACCAAGATTCCGACTCTGGCAGTCAGCAACAATTCGTGTTGAAGTTTGTTGTTTCTGAGAGCCATGTAAGATTAATATTCTGACCAGGCAAAGCTTCATTTCATACACTGCTAAGAGCTGGCTTCTCTTTCGGGTTGATTGGTCTGTCGCTTTGACTTGAATTCTTTTGGAGGCTCCACAAAAAGCGTATGGCACAACTAGACTGATAGTGGGGTGGATGAATATTAGTACAGATGTCACTCATCAAATGTATGTTGGCATCTTTGTTGTGCAGTCGCAAACACGTCGTTCTCCCTACTCATGGGTACTGTGAAGTGATGATATTGCCTTTCCAAATTGTTTTGTTGTAAGTTATTTATTTGGGTTTCAAGTGTGACGCTACCTTTCGATGGGGAATGTGTCCGTGTCATCCAATAACCACTCTTTGGTGGAGCGCCTGAGTGACATTACGATTATATGTCACAAAACCGTATCAGCTTTGTGTTAATGGAGAGCGCCAGCAGTACGGAGAATCCATTTTATAGGCCGTTTGGCATAACATCCTTATCCTGGGTATTGTTAATCGCAAGCAACCTTCGGTAAGGTCTAAACACGTATGATTAACCGCTTGATTTGTTTATGAGAGTTTAGCTCCAATTTATGTGTCCCTTAAAACACTGCTCAGCGAAAACTGGTTTAAGCGCAGTAGGAAACCGATATGTTGTACATAGTGACATGGTATGTATTTCGCAAGAATAGATTTTGTTTAACAGTTGAGCTAGCATACGATTTGCGTCGTACTTGTTGTGTTCCTGAATCCTTTTCCACAAAAGAATTGCCCATATCTTCGTTTGCCATTCTATTACACCATGTTAAACATCCTTGCTTTTAGACCATTTCAGAATCCTCCCTGTCCTTTTGCAGAGATCTCATGGTGATCACAGTGAAGAAACCGCGGAAGAAGCCTTGCGAAGACGTGCGTTGGCCTCGCTAATGCGTGCTTCTGTGCACAGGCGACGTGCGCGGTCTCCGTCGTAGCTGTCATACGCAAACTTTTAATTGTCCCAAACATTAACACCGTTTGTTCGTACCATGTGGAAAGTACTCACCTTACTTTTACGTTGATGTAGTGAGATGTCGGTGCACAAACTTGTGAATAAGGTTGTCTTATGCTTTTTCCTGTAAAACACTACAAAATACGCCTTGTGAGCATTCTCGCTTCCCAGAGTGTGTTGTTCGAATTCTCATCGGTAAATCAGTACCTCACTTACAGCTTTACTGTCGAGTGCATACATAATTCCCACTTCAATTTTTAGCCTACAGACCGTGTGTCGAAACGGTGGTTCTAGATGCTACAGCTTCGTTCACCGAGGATAACAAGAATAAGCAAATGAGAGCCACGTGTTGGAGGCGACGGCCTAATCGGTTCATTGACGTCAAATGGTTCTCTTTGTCCGGTGTTGTGGGGATTGATGGCAGTGAAGGCAAGAGCGCGGTCGGCTGCATGACAGCCATGTCTGTCGAGGTCACTAATCACTGGTATGTATTGTCTTGTGGCCCCAATCAGGGGACTTTCGTGCTTTGTTGTCAAGTCATAGACTGATCGTCTCCATCCGATACACGCCTGGGCGAAGAGAACTCGATGAGGTGAACGATACTCTGGCATCCAAAGTATATGGCCTGACCGGCGTAACCTGTGGAGTGCGCCTAGCTGATCTATCGAGGGAGTGAAGTTTGGCGTAATCAAGCACAATGCTTCTGAGCCGCTGATGTTGAAACATACCACATCGCTGGCACATGAAGCAGTTCAGATCTAACCGCGACATTGTAAACTCTACTCTTGACAGTTAGGCTGATGTCACGTCGATGCCGCGAGTGTCGGAAGTTGGCAAGGGTTGCTCTGACTTCCAGTTCGGGAAGTGATTTCATCTTTCACCAGTCCGCCGGGACTGGTGTATATCTGTCCAGATATACAAGCTTATCTACGCATCGATTGGCCCACTTGTAAGCTTTAGGTTTAAAAGTAAAGCTGAACATACCTGAGGAGTCTACTAAAATGCCTATTTGGATATCACAGTGATCACTTAGTTGCTTGTGAGCATGTTTATGTGTAATCGAACACAGTAGGTCACTAAGCAGAGCGGCCACTGTACAGCACGGAAAGAGATGCTAAGCACAAGTCTTGTTTTCAAGGGCATAGGGATTTCTGTGGACAGTACTTTCATTACCTAAGTGAACCACTCGGTTACCCTGAGGAATGACTGAATTGCCATCGAGTTGCAACAAAGGCACCCGTCCATTACTTCCAGTCTCCCTTAGTTCGTTGATACTTTTTCGTTTCAAAATTTAGTGGATTTAGATTTTCGCCGTGGACACAAATATTAAACCAAGCATGAGTTGATGACTCCTGAACGCTGGTGCGACACGTGGGTCAACAAACGCCGTGCGAATTTCGTCGCATGATACGCTACAACATGAGAAAATTTCCCTGAACAGAATCATCATCGACAGCATGACATCAGTGTTCAACACCGATGCTTCACTGTCGTACAACCATGACCTATTTGAAAGCCTTATTGTAAAGAAAAGAGTAAAGGTGGACGGTGAAGGGACTTAGTGCAAGCTTACCACAATCATTCCGAGGTGCCTACACCTCCAGACATTCACTCAGGCAATCTGGATAGAAACTGGCAACAGGAACGCCACTGACATCGGTTGGCAGCCATATCTTGTAGTGTCTCCAACCAGGCACACTGAGGATCACGCGGTCCCCATCCTGGAAGGCGAGTAGCACCGACAGCACCCAAGCGTTTCGTGATCCCCTTCATACTCCGCCGCCAGGTCAAGGGTTTGCCACCTCTCGGTTTACGCCACTCCGAATTGGGCATGGAAAACAGCACTCTCTTCGGCAAACTATGGTTCGGCATGCGTAACATGTCTCAACCAACGCAGCTTCTGGTGCTGGACACATTCTTCCATGGAAGTACCCGTTGCACAACC
>NW_008752109.1:350573-352201 GCF_000715545.1 Opisthorchis viverrini
GACACCAACCCACACGAGCTATGGTTCTGAGACAACGATTGTCGAACACCTGAAGACGTCTCAGTTCCGCTGCTCGAATAGGCCAAGTCTCACAGCCATACAACAAAACAGCCCGTACTGTAGCTTGATACACAAGTCCCTTCAGATTCAGGGATAAACCATTCTGACGCCATAGGTGTCTCAAATTAGCAAACGCGGCTCGATCCTTTAAGATTCGTGCATTCACCTTATCTGTCACACTACAATCAGAACTAATACAACTTCCAAGATGCGTGAAACGATCCACAACTTCCAGTGCCTCTCCCTGGATCGTAAGTGGCGTGTTCAGTGACTGCACGTCCACAAGCATGACCTTACGCTTTGTGGGTGCAAGGTGCATACCAAAGGACGGAATGACTTTGCTCAGTTCATCCTTTCTGCGCACGGTTTGGTGACCTTGATAAGGATACTCACACTGTTGTAATTACTTTGATTTGATGGAAATCTTGCCCAGCATTCAGGAAAGGTTGTCTGGTTCATAGTGTGATGGAAATCTTGCCCGGCATTCAGGAAAGGATATCTGGTTCATAGTGTGAAATCACTGAACACCGTGCCCGCTCACATAAGTATATGTCAACGTAGAATTCAACAAGAAACCAGGTTACTTGCAGTGTTCCTCAGCACGTGGGGTCCTGTGAAGTAGGTGCGGCTAAGTTCAATTTGGAGGTGACTGATTAAAACCAATTGAGGGGCCAGACTCAGGTTCGGCCGCGGACCTGGTTAGTAAGTTGGCCCCGTATCCCCTGAGCTAACACGGAGCCATTCACTTGTGCGTCCCAAGACCAACTATCTTACTTCAGCGACTTGCGAGGCGAATGCCAAGGACAACGTCTAAGTTTAAGTCTCATTCATCCACTTGTTGATTCACTAATTCAAGCGAGTTCATCCCAGTAGGAATTTAAACCGCCGAGTAGTCGAACGTATGCTCTCTATTGGCAACATCCCGAATGGTTAGGACGGAAATTCGTCTTTTCAGTAGGAAGCCACCGGTGTCCGCACTCTACGCGCTTCTGAACAACTGGAGGGTCGATGGATCGCCCGGTGTGTGTACGGTCGAGTGGTATTGAATATTACCTTGATAGCATGACGGACGAAATTGTGGCAGTTACAGCCACTACGACGCGGTCCTCACAGCTGATAAATGATAATTATGATGGCGTGATTGCAGTGTGCGGATTCGGGAAATGTTCGGTAATTTTACCCGGTGTATCATGAGTAACCCAGCAGGTGGCCCCGTTGCTGCCGAGTAAAAATGGTGAAAATGAAACTATTGTCACGGTTTCATCTTCATGATAGTATGGGCCGGTTTTGTCTCCCGATGGGCGACCAAATACTAGTGTTAGTGTTTGAATCTTGTCGTTACAATGGCCATAAGGCTGTGCTAAGGTTCGGCACGATTACTGATAAGATGCCTCCAGCAATCCACTGGCACACTCGGGTAGTTTTGGAGAAATATGGCCGGGTTGAAAACAAAAAAGACTCGCTTTTCCCCGCGGGGCATACTAAAACATACGGATGGGAGCAAAAACACATTCATCAGTGTCCAAGCCAAAAATATGCGCCTGGTAATGTGGTGAAATATTGGTAGC
>NW_008752110.1:0-25489 GCF_000715545.1 Opisthorchis viverrini
CCACGTGACCTCAACCCTCCTCAAACTAAGTTGTTCGAGCACGCACGACCCCACAAAGACCAAAGAACGGGGGTGAATCATCAACTGAAGCACCCTGAAGTGGAAGATTAACAAACCAAACCCGATCAGAATTAATTTGAAACTCCCCCAATCCACCAAAGCAAGATTTTGACAACTTCACTAACCGAAAAGAGCCGTTAATTGACACCCAACACGGATCTAGTGTGATGATCTGAATAGGACTCGCTGATTGGTTCCTCGTCTGCCTTATAACCTGGTCACTTCGGTGACCTGCTCACTTGGTCTGATGAAGCTTTTGTGTCAAAAGTGAAACGTTGCCCAAATAAAAACTACCGATGGTTTATCAAGCTCTTCTGAAACGATCCAATAGGAGGGCTTTTGAACCCGCGACTTCCCGGCTAGAAGTGTGAATACTAAACATTTTGGCCACAAGTACCTGATCAGTAGTGTGATTAGCTGACACGTAGGATCTAGTGCCACTCTTCCTCCAATCACGGAAACCACAACAAATGGCCACCTACTGCTTGACTGCATTCTCGACTGATGACTTCTCAGATGGGTTTTTCACTCGCCCAATAAAATTAGCCTTTGTCGGTGCTACCCAGATTGATAAATAAATTGTTCCACAAGCAATTCATAGTCCATTGTATTTTCTTGGTTTAACGTCAAGATAAACTCTGGACTGTTTTTTTAAGCGTTTGAGTCAGCGAAGTGAGAAAGTATCATTGGCAAAGAGTCTGAGGCCTGGAAAAGTAAGATAATGAAGAACTGGGTCTACTTTACTTGGTGCTTTTTTTCACCTCCGTAATTTTGCAACGGTCTGGCTACCATTCACTCTTGAGTTCTTGCCGGTACCATGGAACTTTGTACGCCTTGTGGCTCCCGCAAAACCCGAGAGAAAAATTCGATCAGTACGAAGCTATCCGCGGTGAACCACCGAATGTGTGGTCTGGCTAATTGCGAAACTTTACGCATTTTTCTTGAGATGTTTACGATTTTTCACTAAAATTGTCGATGCCGTCGTAGGTCTCTTGTGGATAAGCCTCTTGTTGGACAAACGTAAAGTCTGTGTTCAGTTTTACACCTTGTGCCTATTGTATTATACTCGGTGGTCTAGGGTAGTCCATATCTTGATATCAAGCACTCGGCGCTCTGGTAGATTACAGGAATTGGCGAACTGTGGTTTGCCGGAGCTCACATGCAATCGTAAGAGGGAGACTTCAACCACTATCTCAAATAGAACGTCGGAGAATTTTCTATAGCTTGATAGGGCACTCTGCATATTCAAGGTATGAATTCCTACTTTAGAGTATACCATCCTCTTTGGGGCCTTAAAAACTCTTCGACAGCCCACGACCGGTTTCGCCCTTCCACCTGGGGCTCATCAGCTAGGCGCAGTCCCCGAGTTTCCGTCAATTTTATGATCTACTTGAACCCAAATTGGACTGTTTTCAAGAAATACACTCATTTGAAAATCAGTTTGGTTGTCTCTCGTTTATGATGTTCTCCAGCTGAATGTGCTGCACACAGGCCGCCTCATGATTCAGTTGGCACGATATTCAAGATATCGCAGTATATTTTCATAAAGGAAACTACTCACAAGGTTGCTGAAGACTCTTCCAGCTAGTCCGGCAAATCAATATCCAAATACTGTATCTTAGTTTAAATGTTAACTGCTGCGTTACGTTCCGACCGCTTCACACGGCCATCGACTGAGCAGTGTTTATTCACTATCATTCCCAACTCACGTTCGCCATCTGAATCATGAGGCGGCCTGTGTGAGCACCTTCAGTTGTAGAATATCATAAACGAGAGATTCAGTTGAGCCTCACGTGAAAAAACCAAATTGATTTACAAATGAGTGTACTTCTCGAAAACAGTCGAATTTGGGTTCAAGTAGATCATTAGGTTGACGGAAATTCGGGGACTGCGCCTAGCTGATGAGCCCCAAGCGGAAGGGTGAAAGCGGTCGTGGGCTGTTGAAGAGTTTTCAGCAACCTTGTGAGTAGCTCGAGGTTTTCATAGAAAATGGACACTGCGATAATATTTACCGACGTAGTGACGTAAAATGAAGGTTGCCTTATTTCGGGAGCGGTTCCGGCATCTTGTTCTTGATCATTGTCATCAATTTGTTTCCTAACTGAACATTTCAGTGTTTAATTACTAGACCGGAGGTTGAGTTTTCACGAATATCTCCGGCGGTTCGTGAGATGCACAGTACTGACGATTCGCAACAAGCATGAAACAAGTCCATGGTGCTCTTTCGTTTTACTGCACAAACTGACTTCACCTATAGGGCGATCTCCGCACTGAGTATCTTCCAGACTTTCAAACTTTCAGGTGCTATTTATTGTCCTGTCAAGCTTGGTTCGCGCCCAGCCGAAATGTCACGCCGTGTACAAAGCTCCACACTAAGAATAGGTATTTCACCGGCTCACAGGAAAACTAATCTAACTGTGTGGTGTACTCTTGAACCGAATAGCCTAATGGATCTACCTGGTATTTTCGGCGAATATACTGTTCAAATTGTCCCCAGAAAAACCCACACTCTGTTCAGATACGACAGTTCTCACCTCGGCATGTTTCTTTGCCGTTATTCTGGCGCATTCTTCTATAAAAGGCGGCTTCAACCAAACAGCAGTTTGTGGCTTGGTCATACCCACCGATCTTGGGAATACGCGCTTTTCAAATAGAACTAAAACGTTAAATGTTTTGTCTTTCTTGAAGTAGCAAGCAACTGTTTTCTTTAAATTGAAGCGGATGCTTCCCATAAATTTGTAAACGGTGGACAAACTGACAAGTTTTACAAAATTATGTCAGCCAAACTCCAAACTAGATACATATGACATAATTGCAGCCAGGCCAAACATGGCCTCGTCTACGAACAAGAAATCAGAAATTTCCGTGCTGGCTTGAAACCGTGAAAAATCCCGTTTCTCGTTGAAATTCAATAATAAATTTGTGGAAAATTTGCACTTTACCAGTGAACGGTCTCACGGATCTTCAGAGAATCCTGTCCGTAACATTTCGGCTACAGTTGAACAAGGGACCGTTCAGCTGCGCCCGGCTAATCCGAAATCGTCATCGAGGGGTCTGATTGGTGATTTGTCAGCTGGAAGTTTTGTTCACTATGTGAATTTTTGCCCCTCTAAGCTACTCATAATTTGTCGATAGTATGGGCCAATTTCTGAATTTTTCACTGGAAGTTCCATCCCCAACGATCTACAGCGAAAAGCCGAAAAGCACTGTGTAACTGCCTCATATTCACTGGGAATCGCCATCAATGCGCGGGGACCGAAATCTCAGCTTGATCTATCCTTGACCGGTGGTTAGACGAATAAAGAGGTCAAGGTTTCTTTGAAGACATGAATATCGCACCAATGGGGAGAGCTGAACCAGCTGATTTGCGAACTGAACGTATAACCCGATTGGAAGTTGGGGAAAAATCCATCTCCTAGAATCACTGGGCAGGACATTCGTACAACATATGAGCAGAGTGAGGTTTCCCGTTAAACCCACTTGAGATAGTCACCAACGATTTCAGGTGTATATTATCTACGAACAACCTGTAAGATTCAGAACAGAAATTGACGAGAATTAACGTTTTCGATATCTGTTCCCGTGGCGAATAGAGACTGATGAATGACAAAACTAAAAGCAACCGATTCAAGCAAGCGAAACGGGGATAAAGTGGAGTTTTCTGGTGAAAGTCTGAAAGCTGTTGACGTCACTATCGATCGGCCTGATTGGTCAGCTGTCACGTGCGCAGACCATGGAAGACTCGATGCGCGTACAAACGATTTCTAGGCCCACGGACCCGGGCTGCCCAAGCAAATCGCGATTGCCTTACCTGTGGCCAGTTATTGATATTGAAAGGGTCTTTTTGGGCAAATAGGCAATCGATACAGAATTCCGAATGTGAGTGATTACTGCGCTAGTAATAGACCTTGTTCATTCGGTTGCCAGCCAAAATGAGTTATGCCGCCGTATGTTGCCGTATCGTGCGCCACATGTATTTTGTTGTACAACAGCAGGGGAAGGAGTAGACCAAAAGCTTTCAGCGTGAACTAGCAGCCCAATTTTAAGACATTATGGAGACATAAAGTGAGTAGCCGTGAGTGAAGCGGCCAGATGGGCTTTCTGAAGTGTGTGATGTAGATGCCGCTAGATAATCTCCGGTCCGATATCATTTGAAAGGAAAACTGATGAAGACAGATTACGTTTCGGCGTGAACTAGAGCCCAATTTTAAGACATTATGGAGACATAAAGTGAGTAGCCGTGAGTGAAGCGGCCAGATGGGCTTTCTGAAGTGTGTGATGTAGATGCCGCTAGATAATCTCCGGTCCGATATCATTTGAAAGGAAAACTGATGAAGACAGATTACGTTTCGGCTGTGACCGACATGACTTTCACTGACGTAACAGCCACCTGTTTTGAGATGAACCTATCTTAATAGTCACTTTCACCTTTTGTGCTAGCTCTTGCGTGAGAATCGGAGCATACTTTTCTCGCAGACTAAATTTCGTTTGTTTCAATGAAGAAGCCGGTGTATTGCCCCGTCCAAATCGGTTTCTGAAAAACCGAGCCATCCGTCGCCCTTAGCAGCTGCACGTCCGGTAAACTAAAACGGCCGATTTATTTTCCTCTTCTGACGTAAACTGAATGTGTTTGATGTGCAAGATTCAAATCTCCGGTAGCTCCGAGAATCGGTCTGTGGTAGTGAATAAATCGTCGATAGAAACGCGCGTTTTCTACAGTTAGGCGGAGTTGGTATTTCTAGAGGCGCCGCATAAAAACATTGGCCAGGAATGGGTCTAATGCGGAACCCATTGTGTCTGATGAGATGATACGCTTCTCCACATCCAAATCCTTGGCCACACTGAAACACAATCTGAATCGTTTCAGGAATCCCCGCTAGCTATTTAAGCGCACCATGGAGATCGGACTATATCAAGGGTAGATCAAAGTGGGCAGTACAACTTTCCATTCATTATGGTAGATTACTGAAATACGGAGTAATAATTAATGATAACCGTTCAGCTGTAACACCCTTCCGGTGCCTAGCTACTATGCCTTTCGAAGTAAGCACGAGGGCTGGGATACTGCCAGGTCGCCCAAGCCTTGACAGGGGAAGTCGGGAGGAAGAGGTCGGGTTCGAACCACGGACCTTCTGATCAGCCAACGAGCCATCTTGCTCCCGAACTACGGAATTCTGACAGTGTACGCGAGAACTCGAACCCAACATGAGAAACTCATGTTACCTCGATGACAGATCTTGTTTTCAAAGAACGATCATCTTGTTGAAATCACTCTGAGTCTCCACACTGCACATACATTAGCTGCTAATGGCTGTCCATACATCCGTAGTTGAAATGTTCCATCAATATAGACTAATCCACTTCCAGGCGTCTACCATACGGTCAGGCCATTCAAACGAACACTGGGTTAACAGCCAAGCACTAGGCGAATGACAGAATTGCTTTTTTGATATCCAACTCGAAAAGATGTTGGAACACTTCGTGGAGCATTTCAGCGAAAACAAACTTATCTGCTCAGCGTAAGACTGAAGGCATAGAGCAAGAACAAGTTGTACAAAAGGTACCATCGGCGCTGAACTCAGTATCCGGAGGGGATACTTCACCCAACTATTTGTCCACCGTAATTTGTGAAGAGAATAGCAATTGTTCCGGCCAGAGGCAGATTTTTTTCTTCCCAAAACAGAACTTTCCTGAAAGCTGAAAGTCAGACGAGACGCTTTTAGTGAGCTGGTAGCCAAGCGTCTAAATTTAGCTGTTAACAAACCTAATACACATCACAAATACGATCGAATGTCGACTCTCCAGTCACATTTCAGTAGACCATCTTTATTCTCGTTTACCGTCTTACGAGTGGGTGCTTGGCCACCTAAATTTACAGAACTGATATAAAACGTCACAAGGCGGAACATATCTCGATTTGAAGGTGGCCTGCCAGATGAGTTCTCTTTTCACGTTAGTCCTAATGATGTTTTTCGCGGACAATCAAGGTGGTCTTCCTGAAGATATGTTCATTGTATCGTTTAAATTTTGATGGAAAGATGAAGTGTCCCGGTGTATTACTGCATTATTGGCAAATAGGGACAGATCTTCGACTAAAACCAGTTAGCTCGATTCCTGTGAGTGGTCTTGGAATGGGGGGGCCTAACCTACCACTTGGACCAAATTGGCAAGTAACATTCCACCCAATCATTTTCCCGTTTTTCTAAAGGCAAGTCATTCAGAGTAATTGTCATTCCAGTGGTCTATTTCAGAAAAAAGTCGGTCTCTCAAGTTCTCAGGAATAATTGTATTTAAACTGGAATTCATTTAAGCCTGCTCGTCCATATTTTGGGGAATGACGGTACCCGATTTCCCATTTTTCGGAAAAAAGTAGGACATTGGTCAGCTCTCCAACTGTTCCATTTGGACACATAGCTGTTTAACGCTGACTATTCGTTCCGAATTTCTGTGTGTGAACTTATTGGGAATGTATAAAATATTTTAGATGCTACTGTCAACAGCCTAAAGATACTTTGCTCACGTTCCATTCGTTCCTATCAAGGTGAGGCAGCTAGGTCAGCTGTTTAATTCGACCAGTCAAACAGACGAATGACAGGTCGGTTTAACTCTAACCCTCATGGTAATCAGTACTATTAATGTGTCCGTTGTGTGCGACTTCTGTTTGTTGGATCCAATATCGCGAAAATGCGTTGTCTTGGTTTCAGGGTCCCACTGCTCACACAGAAACATCGGTTTGTAGTGCATGCGTAGTTGTTCGACTGCTTCCGACGTTCCTGAGATGCAGTATGGAACTGTGCTGCCTGACAAACGAGTTTCCTCTGTTCGTCTTCGCCGCTACTCTCTACCATGTTACTGCCCTCGAGGAGGTTCTGTTTGTGGACAACAAACGACAGGCGTTTCATGTGACTGCATTTCTACCGCGATAATATACGAACTATCTTCGAACACATTAGGTCGCTTTGTCCCGTCTATATATACTACTGATAGGCTACCTGAAAACTCGTCGGTAAGACCAAATAAGCGCATTTAACTAGTTGCTTAAAAGGCAACCACTAGTCCTTTGAAGACATAGTTAGGTTGTCAGTGGATTTCGCAGTTCCTCTTACCACCATAATATCATGAAATGGAGAAACCACTGTGATTGTTCTTGAAATGTCCCTATCCCATGTCATGGCGAACGTGTCTTTTCAAAGTACAATATTTTACCCCAATGGAAGTTTGTTAAAGTGATTTTGCCCGAGAATCTCCCTGACGCCCTACAGACACAGAATTGGGATGTTTCATTATGTCGCGATCGACGAGTCACTTTTATGTGGCTAACGCGGACAAAATGAACTGGCGGTAGACGACGTTTGCTGCAGAGCCGGTTGTAAACTCATGAAGGGATGAATTTCGTTTTGCTGTGGAAGTCCGTTAATTTAGAGTGTACTGTATTTGATCAACCCATGTATCTCGCACAACTAATGCCGTTCACTCATCAAAAATCTACAACCTAGGAATGCCTCATTGTTCAGGCTACCTTTTCTCATTGCCTGCTCACTAATCTAACATGGACGTATATGTGCGCAAAGCCACCTCCAGGGTATTTATCTGCTATTGCGATCAGCTGTTGTTGAATGTGAACACAGTTCACAGCGTAAACTATTTTCCCCCGGAAGGATCACCAGTGTTTGGGAGGGGCGATACCTCCACTTCAACTTAAGGCATCGCTCCCGTGTAAACTTGTCCACATGTTCAAGCATAAATACCCGGATGCGTTCAGTCGCTTCAAGCAACGGGCCTGATGAAAAACATCAGTGACTTGCAGCTGAATCGTACAGCGAACTCAGAAAGCTAAAGGTTAGGTAGACACATATAGATTCACTTTGGTGTATGTAACATGCACACAATATTTTCAGCAGTGGAAATCATTAATTTTGCACTAAAATCAATGGGATAAATCAATGCAATAAAATCAGTGGGACGGAGCCAGTCGTACAATGAGCTAATCAGGTTTGATTCTTTCGTCCAAGGTACCCTGAGACAGCTCGTATCAGGGTGCGTACTAACTCATCACTATCATCTCCAACAGCCGTAAGAACCGCGTTCTTGGCGTACGTTGGTTCTAGCTGCCACCGTTTCGTTCACCGATGATTTGAGGAGTTGTGCCATGGAGGCGGGAGCTGACATAATTGATGCTTAAATACAGGGTTGCTAGTGGACGTTTAATTGGGGAGATCGGAAGGAGAGCTATGCAGTGAAAGCAATAGCTTGGATGTATGAGCGCCAGTAAAGGCCCGAATGGACCATGTCTTAAAATGTCTTTAGCCATTATTATGTTCAGTCCCTGGGTCCACACCCAGTGAAACGACAGAGACCAGCGTAACTAAGTTTGCTGGTAATAGCTTTCATACTTTGTCGCCAAGTCATCGTTCGACCTCCCTTGGCTCGTTTCTAACCCTTATGTGGTTGCGTGAAGAGAGATATTCAGCAAAGTCGCCCAACTGGTCAAGCCAACGTAACCTATGGAATGTGATCATTTCGTTTATCGTGGGAGAGCTATTTCTTCCGAATGCCACCCGACGTACTTCAGCATTACTGATCCGGTGTTTCCACCAGACTCTGGCAATGCTCCATCGATGGTCAAACACTGTATGTCCTCTGACCCGTGAACACAAGCTGGGCCGATATTGCTTGATCTGAGAATTTCAAATTGACGGTGCGCAGTGAAATTCCGAACGCTGTACTCGAGTCAACTCCGTGTCTAATGCACGTGACGTACTTGGTGGTTGACGAGGCAGGATCCCGGTTTCCGTTTTCAGGCAATCGGTCAATCGATTGGTCACCTGACTCAACTAAGAGAGATGAGTTCGTATAAGCTCCCATCTGTTTTCTGCTAACGTGTTTCACCGAAACTGAATGGGTGCATAACCTGTGGGACACAGATATTTGGCGAGATTGATTTGTATGTTTGATGAGTGTAGGACTGCGCACGTACGTCCGATCACAGCACGTGGTTTTGTGCCGCATGGCAGAAGTTAGGTGATCTCCCTTACACTACTGCCTGACGAAACCCATTTACTGAGCAGTCAGGCCCCTGATTACGCCATGGCGTGTTTTGGACGTCAATGGACTTATCTGGGTAGTCTCTAGTTTTAAATCGAACCGCTGGATGATAGACTTAGGAGACACCTGCCTCAATAGAGATAGTTTTGGCGTTGTAGAGCATGCTTCCACGTCATAGAGAAAACGTGATAGTCAAATTTCTCACAGTATCACAGTGAACGAATGAACTCTTGTTCCAAAAATATCTGGTAATATTTTATAGAGACAATTAGGCTTGCGCAGGGGACCTGCATAAACATACCGAATTTTGGATGAATCCGGTTTAGGATAGGGACTTGTGCCAAACGGCCACTTGAGTATGCCACCCTCTCTTTAGTTTTATCGGCATCTCTAGGTATGTGAACAGCTTCATTGAAAATCTTGCTGAAGAAGCCAAATTCGTTAGAATACGACGTTTTATGGAGAGCTGAGAAAGGTTTGCACATGGGTAACGAGTCATCTGGTGCATGTTTTTCTGGCGCTGACCACTGAAGTTCCCAAGGACAACAAGCTAAATCGATTGACTGATTTCTGCAATAAAATAATTAAAAATAATGTTTCATGCAACCGGTAAAACTCCGAGTTATCTCGGTTTTCCACCACATAATGGGGTAAATGTTTGCGACATCAGACTTGTCAGTAGTCTGTCGCCCATTTCCGGCCAAAAGTTGTCTCGGTAGAGATCATACTTAGCCAAGTATCGAAAATTTTGTAAGGAACGTATTGTCCACCTACAGTCGTATTACAAAACATTTGATATCGCTTTGTTCATTTGCACGTGATTGAAGAATGTCAAACAAACAGACCGAGCACTGTAACGTGTTTCATTGCTTGCTCCAATGCTCCGCAGCTAAACGAATACCGAGCCGAACGACGCGCCAGCCCGGAATACGTGGCCGAGGCAGATGAGCTGCGGAAAATCAAGAAGGTACGTTTTTTGCAGTTCACTTAAACAAGAGCATAACAGAGCGACTGGAAGAGAATCTATCCACGTGGTTGGACGATAGAAATGCTTTGTGGACTACTTACCATTTTCGTCCGTTTTTTTAGTGTATATGCATTAAGTAATGTGTATCAGCCCCTCATTTTTTGAAATGCTACCTGGCTTTTTCAACTTTTTTGAGAGGCATGTGCAACAAGTACAACACAGAGAGACAGCTCCAACTATGCTCATGGCATGACTCAGTTCCGTTCACTGTCGCACAGAGTATACGTAAAATCCTGTGATCGGAAAACTGGTTTGAAACATCCACACGTTCAGGCTTTTTTTGAAACGATTAATCCAGTTGACGAAACCATTAGGGACACGGTGACATAGTTAGCTAGGCTGCCTGAAGTTTGCCTAAATCCTAGAGCCGGTACCCCAAAAGCGTATCAGTGAAAATTCAAGATGTACTCAAGCCTAACCTGTTGATTTCACAAACGGGATTCCTGGAGCTCGTGTCTTCGCTAAACTACTGAAGACCCGGATAGAAGCAACGCACTACCTACAAGAACCGATTTCAAATTCCACTTTACTCTGCATTTTCTAAATTCCTTAAGTTTTAAAATTAACGGAAACGGGGGTCTTTTATCCCATTGTTAAGGACCCCACAGACTTGTTACTGCTGGCTAGCGCTTAACGCGAGGACACACTGACCGGAATGTTTGTAGTTCGAACCCAACACCGACACTTGGACTGCTCATGTTTAAGGTTGGGCAACCTGACAGTATTTCAGCCCTCGGGCTCTCTTTGAGCAGAATGGCAGCTGGGTGGCGAAGGGCTAGGTGACTAGAAGGACGAAAACCTGCAGACAGCAGCTTGGCCAGCAAGGGTCGAATAGCGTTTGTGACCTCGTTTTCATATATGTGTATCAATCTCTGTTCACGGTTGAGTAGAGCTTTGCTTTGAAATACAATGAACGCCCTAAAAATGCGTCACTTCCCAGGAAAACCCTCAGGAGTTGACCTTCAACAGGTTCCTATGGCGTACCCTGTATCTGACAGGATGATTTCTACCCCAGAAGTTGTTCCAAGAAGGGTGAAGTATATTGTGATTCATGAGAAAATACTACCAGACGAGAACCTAAACCATGTGGCAGTTCTCGAAGGGCTACGTTTTGGAGGCTGGTCACTGAATTGACGGCTTTCTAATGGCTCAAGGCTCAGGTAGCCAACTGGACGAATCCACATCGATCTTTTACTGTTTACTACTACAGCTTATCCTTTTGTTGAAGGACCCAACAGCTCTCCGGATCTCCCAATTTGTAATACTTCCTCCTCGACAACTCAGATGCCTTGGTGCAGAATCTTTCGCGTTATTTACTGATTGTTATGTACAAGGTTCTGCATGCTTATGACAGAGCTTCTATTAAAAGCAACATAAGTGTCAAGCGCTCAAAGGAGAAGTAATACATAGCCTTCTTAAAGAAAATAAATTTCAAACAGAAACGAAGTCAACACCTTTTCATAAAAGAGACAATTCACAAGGTTGCTGAAAACTCTTCGACAGCCCACGACCGGTTTCGCCCCTGTTGGGGCTCATCAGACAGGCGAAGTCCCTAAGTTTCTGTCAATCTTATGTTCTACTTGAACCCAAATTGGACTGATTTCGACAAATACACTCATTTGCAGATCAATTTGGTTCTCACGAGAGACTCGACTGAATCTCTCGTTTCAAGTTGAGCATAAGGTTGACGAAAACTCGGGGACTGTGCCTACCTGATGAGCCCCAAGACGGGCGAAACCGCTCGTGGGCTGTCGAAGAGTTTTCAGCAACCTTGTGAGTAGTGCTCTTTATGAGAATATACTGCGATATCTCGAATATCGTGCCAAATGAATCATGAGGCGGCCCGTGTACAGCACATTCAGTTGTAGAGTATCATAAACGGGATGTTCAGTTGGGTCTCTTGTGAGAACCAAATTGATTTGCAAATGGGTGTATTTCTCGAAGTCAACACACCTTTGCATAACGCTGAAGTAAAACGTCGTTGGGGAAATGCACCCATCATCTGTTACCGTGGAATGCTGAAAACGCTTCAACAAACCACGATTAGTCCCGTCCTTTTTGGGCTCATCGCATAGGCGCGATTCCTGAGTCCCTATCAACGTTTCGTTCGTACCTTACCCCATTTTACAGAAGATTCTACACATCAAGTCGGTCTTGACAGAAGACTCAACAGAATCCCAGCTGAACCTCTCATTTATGAGATTCACAAAGAACAAACCCAAGTTAGTTGAGTAACCGAGTTCGAAATCAACAAAGTATCCATTTTGTGCGAGGTTTCTAGCCAAGTGCAAGGCGGATCACATGGGGGCGAAGCCATCACATGGGAGGAAAACTCCACAGAGCCAGAGTCGGATGTGGCAACATCCTTTCCAAAGTGGAAAAATTTCTGGGAGCTCAATGGAATTCCTCATTGTCAAGAGCTAACCAGAACTTTCCGCATAATCCGTAGCACACATGCGTTTTGTTCCACTACAAAGATATTTGATGAAACTCTTATTTCTAAATCGAATGTCACGATGCGGATAGTGGACATCAGTCTCTCTCACTAGTTGGGGCTCATCAGGCAGACAGGGTCGTCAGAAAATATACTAGTGATCAGGAGTGACTGGAGCAAGTTTCCTGCCCCAGAAGTTTCGTCATTTGTAAATAATAATAATGATAATAATAATAATAATCGCTCAGCTGTAACACCCTTTCGGTGCCTAGCTGCCATGTCACCAGAAGGAAGTATGAGGGCTGAGATACTCCCAGGTTGCCCAAGTCGAGAGGCGGAGGTCGGGTTCGAACCACGGGCCTTCCAGTCAGTAAATCCGCCCACTAACCACTGAGCCATTCCGCCCCTCGTCATGCACATAAACCCCAAGGCAGTTAGCCCAACTAAGGGACCGATTTCCTCAATTCCTGGATTATAACCCTGATCAATAAGCTCGAAACAGCGCGGAACCGGCCGTGGGTTTTTAACTGCTTTTGTCTAATCGTCCCACACTACTCATGACCAATTAAAACAAAGTGACCTGATCAAATGATGTCTCAAGAAACAGCGCACGCGGAAGAGAAGATAAGAACCATTTCATGACAGCTTCCATATATTTACGTTAAAAAGCGACTTCGGTCAGAGATCGCTAGATATATTGTTTATAGAACTACTTGTGAACTCTCTCAGTTTCCACTACATGATATGCTTATTTCCGAACTCCGAAGAGTCTTCCACGACAAGGGGGCCATAAGTTACATTTGTTTGTAGTGATCACTATTCAGTTAGATCACTCCAAATTATTCATTGTGGTTTTATCACCAACGCTAAATTTGTTGCGCCTTTGGACCATTTTGTGTATGGGGCGAACTGGTGAACAATGTCGATAAAACGTTCTGCTCATCACATCGCTCTCACAACTCCAGTCGAAATATCAGTGCGTACTCCACAAATTTGACGTACTTAAACGGGAATTCATCGTTTAAATATCAAAAATCACTCCATAAAGTCATTCCACAACAGTCGAATTCTATCAGACTCGACATTTGTGACAGATCGGACGCGAACATATCTGTGTTTGTCTGCACTTGAGGTCCCAACAAATGTGCGTGCCACCATTTGGCGTGTGGTAAATATCCCAAAGCTTCCACCGATTCTCTGTGACAATTTTCGAAATGTGTAGTAACTTACCGTTCGATAGAATCATCTTTGAAAATATTTTACGCTGCGGTGGAATTGGGATACCATTGGCGGTCTGTTTACGTCTTGCGGGGGTTGTGCATGGAGCGAGGACAAACACGAACAAGTTAAATTAGGGAATGCATCACCGTTATGGGCGTCGTCATCAACACCATCTACTCAGAATCATCGTGGGCAACGTTCTTCTCAACGTCAGTTTTGCCAACTACCTTTTTCACTATTATTTTAGTACGCATGGCAATTCGACCACTCAGTACAGTAATCCAGGACTCCAGTAATAAATCCCGTTATAAGATCTGGACTCGAAGGGGAAACAGACTAACAAACACTTGATAGCTCTCAGTAGAACAGTGGATGTTCGGCCGCCGAAATGAAGATGCGAGCAGGAAAGTCAGACATTGTAAGGCATCTTAATTGTACATTCCCGTAGGAGTTGATTGGGAAACCGCAAAAACCGGTCTTCCCCGCTGGTCTCTACGTTTTGAAGGACTTTCCCGTATCAGATATTTGAATAGCAATCGTCTGTTTGTAATCCTGCCTGTGCTTGTTTGGGAGCACTGAACGACATGATGGTTAATGGAATTAAGTGGTATTCATGCTGTCAATGTTTATCGTAAGTGCCTGACTAAGTGTTGGATCAGAGAGAGGAGTAGTCATCATCTGAATTCCACTTGACCGCACCGCCCCCCCCGTCGAACTAAGTTTTCGGAACACTCACAACCCCACAATGACCAAGGAAAATCTACCAGTGGCACCCGAGGTGACTCATTAGTTGAAGCAACCTGAAGTGGAAGATTAAGGAACCAAACCCGATCAGAATTATATATTTTGTAATACACTGCTCATAAGGTTGTTTAAAACTCCCCGACAGCCCAAGACCGGTTTCACCCTTCTTGGGGCTCAGCAGGTAGGCGCACTCCTCGAGTTTCCGTCAACTTTATGTTCTACTCGAAACCAAATTGCACGAAATTAGCGAATATACACTCATTTGCAAACTAATTTGGTTTTTTGAGAGACTCACCTGGATCCCGATCAGAATTAATTTGAAACTCCCCCAATCCACCAAAGCAAGATTTTGGCAACCACACTAACCGACAAGAGCTGTTAATTGACACAGAATACTGATCTAGCGTGATAATCTGAAGAGGCCTTACTGACTGGTTCCCCGTCTGTCTTAGCCTGGTCAATTTTTGGACCTGCTCACTTGGCCTGATGAAGCTTTTGTGTCAACTACGAAATGTTACAGATGTAAAAACTACGGATTGCTTAGCAAGCCCTTCTGGAACCTCGGATTTTTGTTTCAGGCTACCCCAATGTTCTTCTCCCTGAATCCTGTCTTTGTTCTTTTCATTGTAAGGCTTTATTCAAATTAACCGTCACGGTTGTATTGCAGGGTCACTCTTAATGGGACTGAAAATGGTGGTGATGATGATGATGACGACAATGATGATGACGATGATGTTGATGATGATGTTGTTTATGTTGATGATGATGATGATGTTGGTGATGATGATGATAGTGATGATGATGATGATGATACTGACGAAGATGGTGATGACGATGATGATGATGATGATGATGATGATGATGATGATGATAAATCACTGTTCTGCTTTCCCTTTCTGGGTACACTTAGTGCAGGTCATCCTACATTCCACGTTTGCAACATCTTGTAGCATATAATGAATTCCACCATACTGGGGAGGATTAATATCGTCATCGTAGAACTTGTCAGCCATCTTCTCAGTAGTATGGAGAGTTGAGGACAGTGCATAATAGGCCAACAACCTTTTTCATACCGTCTTTTGTTGGTGTTTATGATCGACGGACAAAGAGACATAACAAACAAACAACGTGTACAAAGTGGAATGAAGGAAAAGTCACACTGTGTCTCTTTCAAGTGTCTGTGTGCGTGAGCGCATTCACACTGCTGTCATAATCCTAGTCATGTCTAATCCGACAGTGCGCCAGTCTTACGCAAGACATATGGGCAACTTGGCAGGACAGTCCTAGCTAGTCTTGTATGTTTGCAAAGAACGGGGGGCAACAGCCTAATACTAGTTTATACAACTGTTTTCGGTACATGTGAGTACATATTCGAGCCGCCGTGGTGAGAAGCTGTATATCTACTTCGTTTCTACCCGATGGTCTGTAATATTCACGTGAGGATTCCTTCAAATTGATCCTACGCTGTTACTTGATTAGCGCTTCAGAAAGGGTTCACGGGTCATACGGCCGACGCATCACAGACGCACCTGAAGGGGTAGGCAACCATGGGTTAGGTCAACATCGATAGCCTGTCATTGTTATTCAGTGGAGTATTGGACGAATCTTGAAAAAAATTACTTTATATGAGTAGTGTACTAGGTGAGATTGATGCACGACTAAGCTCTTGTATCGTCAAGTGCAGTCGCCCCCTTAAACGGCTTCCGCTGCATTGGAGAGTTCTGCCTTGTTTTGCTTAAAGCCTTGTTGGATGAAATTCTAGGGAAAACCACCGTCTCAAAACATGCCATCCAAAGGTTTTTAGCAGTACTGTTAGTAGTTGCATCCAAGGAAACATACTAACCGAGCAACCTGATGATGGATCGACCTTTGTTCAGAATATTTGGCTTGGATTTAGGTGGGTCTGTTGTCAAAACCAGACTGGTGTACGAATGAGTACAGATTTACTGCGCTTTTGATCGATGGAGACTGATGAAGCCGATATACTGCCCATTTCGTCTTGCGTTTGTCCAGCCCTTTTGTTACATGTATGGATAAGTTTGAGGCCGGTCGGTTCATTATAGCCTGAAAACAGTTCTTGGTATACTGTACGTTGTCCCCGACGCCTTTCTTACTTTGTTGTTTGAAATTGCGGATCACTCACGTGACTCTTGAGGTTGAGGTGGTGGATGATACACCAAAATTGGGTTTCGTTTCAAAGACACATTTTCATGTTTATGCGGTCCAGGTTGCCATTACAGGCCGGAACTCTCTTGGTTGAATCAAGATTAACATCCAAACCTAACGGCAACTTTCTTGTAATAATAATAATAATGGTAGTAATAATAATACGGCGTATCAAATGATCACCAGTTGCTAAAGTGACTTGTGGAGTGAATTGTCAGAGCTCTTGTCCAGCAGCAATCCAGCCAGCTATATTACCGAAGCATGTAGGCTGGAGTAAGGTGAAGCGGCGTACTAGAGCGTACCGATGGCCGTCACGGGAAGGATGACTGAAGAGGTCACAGGTCCTTGAGGGATGCTCGCTTTAATGGAGACTTGTCTGGAAGCTTGCACACACGTCCCAGGAAACGCTAGTCGAATTTTAGAGGTCGTGTTGAATCCTAACTTTCTCATACTAATCCAGGCCAGATCCACAGAGGACCGTCTCGTAACAATTATATCAATCCGAAAGACAACGAATTGGTGAAAGTTTGCAGTGATATCCAATGTGACCATCAACCGAAAACCTGTCTTAGTTCAAAGAACTGCATTTTACTCACGTAGGGTTTCTCAACCAATTAATTTTCCAATGAGGTAAGCCACAGGTCGCAACTAAAAAGTCCTTTTTTAATTGCTTTCTCATTCATACCGCCTTCGAATTATTGACACGCTACTAAAAAGCATATACACTAGCTCATATATACTAGCTCAGTGGCTGCACCTTCTCAAACGTTTATGTCACTACACCTATGGTAGGTCTCAAAGTGGCATATAGGTGAATAGTCAAGAAAACCGTTTTGTCCAGTTTCTGTGTGCTTTTATCAATGAAGGTTCGGTAACAGTGTGTTATGTACGGAAGCGGTTACGATCAGCGGCTGTACGCGACCTGAGAACGAGCGCACAAATACTCAACTATGAGGCGAGCCCCACCCCTCCTAGAGCAGAGAGAAGAAGAGCAGACCTTCAGAAGAGAGCTTCTACTGCTTGAACCAAAGGCAAACTGCAGCGGGAGCACAGTCACAAATATGTATTTCGGGCGACCTTGGAGAGCAACAAATCAGTTAGCGCACACAAAGTCTAACTGGGACGCGGTCTTTTTGGATTAAGATGCAACATGGCAGACAGGCGCGAAATTTAAAAAGTCAAAATTTTAGACAAATAAGTTAGTAATAAATAAAAAATAAACGGTTTTGGGGGATACTGACACCTCCAACACAGCGTTCGATAACTGCGTCAGAGTATCCGGTATTTCACTAGAGTTATTTATTCCTAGGAAGTTTGGGTGAAGCTTTTTCTCAAACACTTGATCCGTCCAGTAACTCTCCAATTTCTTGTAAAAGTTTCCTCTTTCACGCTAGAAGAACCCAATAAGCAAAGCTAAAAACAATCCTTGTATGAATTTTCCAAGGCTTGAGGACATATCCCAACAGTCAGCCAAAGTGCGGTTTCATATTCGGAGATCTTGATGGCGGAAAATAAAAGTCCAAGAACAACATTCAAATCACTCCATCAGACCTCCAACACAGCGTTCGATAACTGCGTCAGAGTATCCGGTATTTCACTAGAGTTATTTATTCCTAGGAAGTTTGGGTGAAGCTTTTTCTCAAACACTTGATCCGTCCAGTAACTCTCCAATTTCTTGTAAAAGTTTCCTCTTTCACGCTAGAAGAACCCAATAAGCAAAGCTAAAAACAATCCTTGTATGAATTTTCCAAGGCTTGAGGACATATCCCAACAGTCAGCCAAAGTGCGGTTTCATATTCGGAGATCTTGATGGCGGAAAATAAAAGTCCAAGAACAACATTCAAATCACTCCATCAGTTAGTACAACGATCTAAAGAGTCATATTGCCTCAGAATCCCGGAGTTTTTCGATAAGAGCCGTGAAGATTGTCGTGATTCTTTTAAAATATACATGAGAGTGAACTTGAATGCGGTGAGCCGCAGCCGCGTGGGAGCATACGGTTTGAGGATAACAGAGTGTCACATGGGTAAACAAAAATTACTGAACTAAATAAAAACTAAAATGCACTTGACTTTATCAATCAAAAAGGCAACTCGGGATTTTTAAATTGCATCGACTAAAGACTCTAGAAATCTGAATATGCAGTTTCAGGAATTAAATGTCCTAATTTCACGGTACAAACTGCGTCATTACACACACAGCCTGAAACAGTGAGAAGTGTTTTAGCACAGTTTTCGCTGACTTTGAAGATACCATCATTTAAAGACAATTTGGAAAAAACTGTTTTGGATCTGAAAACCTTCAAAGTATTGGAGGGCTGACCGTGTGGTGTGGCTGATGTGTACAACAAAAATGTTTCAAGTGCTTCAACTAAGCAGTAACACTGACAGGTACAGATTTTTATATGAGAGATTTCAGTTACACTGCTTCTTGCTTGCATGAGAGCGTGATGGCATCCCACTTAATTCAAGCTACTACAATTATTTCAGTAGCATAACTTTATCTCTATTCATTATCACACCTTCCGCATTCAGGTTCAGTCATTTTTCCGTGGATGGTTATGTCGACGCCGATGGAAGCAGATTGTGGAAGAGTATATCCGATCGGAGCATGCAGAATCTATGCGGAGGCGAAACAGTATCGTATTCGGTCTCGTTGAATGCGAAGATGAATACGTCCAACAGTTGTCTATCTTGGTTACGTGTTACTTACGTCCATTCCGAATGGCCGCCAGTTCCAAAAAGCCAATCATACTGCACGAGGACGTCAACTCCATATTTCTAAATGTGTACGTCTTTATTATCACGGTATAGTATACTATACTCTTAGGAAACCTTTATCACACTCTGGCATTTTTGGGGCTGAATTAGAAGAGCAAGTTAGTAGCCCAGGTTTTTCGCTGAGCTTGGCAACTGCTTGGCAACAAAACCGTAAGTTTCAGCCTCTGCTATGCGTTCATGTGTAAGTGGATCATTGAAATGAGTAATTGGATTTAGAAAACAAGCACCACCGTGCATTGGGTCAGCTTCTCAGTGTATCGCAAGAGGTACCCCCTAATGGTGCCTCAAGCAGGCTATTTTCCAGTAACTAGTAGAAGTACAAAGAAGCTTATCCAACGCATGTTCCAAAAACTGCATTTAGAAGACGCCACTAACCTAGGTCCTTAGCTGATCTCAAGATGAATCTAGATTTCAGTCCCGTCCGACGCCTGTCCTTTCGCTTGGATTTCATAGGCCAGTCTATATTCAGGAATTTAATCGTTCTACTAATGAGTAGTTAAAACTTTATGCATATCGGAATCTTCTACGGTTCAAGGGTGAACTAAATCATCCAATAGATTGAATTCACACACTTGTCATATGTTTGCGTATAAACAACTTTGGTCAACTGAACAGGCCGGCCTCTCCAATCTCACGTCGGATTTCACACAGACATGTGCCTGCAGGTATGTGTCGTGCAAACATAGTTAGGATAACCATGATTAAATAAATGATGGACACAACTTAGATTATTTCGGACATGCTGACCTTGTAGTGGTCACTGAGTCCGTGCGGGTTCTTGGATTCATCACACTTTTGGTATCGATGAGGCAGCTAATGAGTTGTTTCGTTTAATGTTGGCTTCTTTGTAGTGTGACTACCTGTCCGAACGGATCACCGCATTTTCGCGAAATTAAAATCCTTGGGAGAATCACGTTTTCTACAAATTACTTGATGTGAGCCGCCATCCCTTTTTGTGCGTTATAATCAAGGTAGAGCCGGCAAATGTTCGTCTAACAGTATCCGTACTCTGGGGGGGGGGCACAAAGGACTTTGTCTGATATTGGGGGGGGCAAAAGGACTTTTTCTGATATTCGTTGTCCCGCCTTTGAAAGTCATTATCAATGCCTCAAATGACTAATTTTCGTCTGTATAGCATAATGAAAGAGCTTGAAATGTACAGGTTACATCGTCAAGTTCAAACCCGGGTAGGGTATTCTCTGCGTTAGCCGTACAACATACCTCCGTTTTCTGTATGAATATCAGTTCGATATTTCCATGATATTATATTGTGCCACCTTGACTATTCTTCCCACCATGACAAGACATAAGTCGGGAAATAACATCAGTTGGTTTACTTCTATTTGTCAAGGACGCACAAATAAGGCTCTTAGAAGACGGGCGATAGCCAGAAAGAACTCATTTACAGGGACCTACAAAGATCTCTTCACCTTTATTCCACCTTGTAAAGCAGTATACTGTGTTTACTATTTTACGAGGGCTGATGGGGGGTTCAAATCTTGCGACTTAAGTCTTCTTCCTTTGTTGCTGAAATGGACTCAGTAGTTTGCGCCTCTCATACTGACAGTCATCTATCTCAACCAAAGAGGCAAACATGTGACGGTCACATTTTCTGTGGTGCATGATGTAGCAAAATATTTTGAAGTGTCTCGCGAAAATTAATACTGGAACAGGCAAAAATGGGCTTCTAATCAGGATTCGATTGATTTTTCCACAAAAGTACTTGTTCCAGCCCTTCTGAAATTCGGTGGTAAGAAAAGACACGAACGTGTCAAGAAAAACGCAAGGAAACATGAAGTAGGTTACAATGAGTTTAAGGTACTGACCCACGTTTCAGACGTCATCGATAAACTGAAACTTATCAGTCCGTCCGTGGGCTCAGTGGACGCACTGTACGGTCGGGTGAGTTATGGGACCTCATCTCTTCTCGCCCTTTTGAGGACTTTTCGTTTCCATCCTTTGTAAATCACTCGATAGCTATTTGACAGCAAAATGATATTTTATGAACAACCAAGGTTTCTTCCTGTTTCTTCCTCCCTCAGTGAAACTGTTCTATTCCTGCACCAATTCTTCGTGCAGGGCCTTCGGAACAAAATGGAAAACTGGCCAACTTTGCAACTCGGTAAGCTTTGCAATTCTCGGCATTTCCCTTCGCTTTTAAACTCTTGTTCCTGTGTAGATCTGCTACGATCACTCACGGGTTGTGTGTCTGATTTGAGCTAACTAGGGTGAGAGTTCAATACCGGCTTATTATACCAGAATGCAGTGCAACTGTGCTTGGCATGATGTCAGCAGCCAGCCAATCAAACTAAGCGATTCAGCACGTGAATCGATGATGGACAGAATGATCAGGATTGGTTTTTAGATGTATCACTGGGGTGGGTAAGCGGAACTGTAGTTCGTAATACACTACTCAGAAGGTTGCCGAAAATTCTTCGACGCCTCACGACCGGTTATGCCATTCTTAGGGCTCATCAGGTAGCTCACTCCAGAAGTTTCCGTCAAACCCATTTCCTATCTCAACCCAAATTGCACGAACTTAGCGAAATACACTCATTTGCAAATGAATTTGTTTCTTCGGGCAACTCAACTGGAACCCAGCTGAGTCCATATTTACGATGTTTCTGAGCGACTGAATGTGCTGCACCTCATGTTTTAGTTGCTTCAGTCACAAACCGGGAGCGCATTTTACAGATTTCTCCAGTCAAAACGGTTGCCAAAGTATTCATGAAGACACTCCACCGCTTGGAATCATCAGTATTAGAAGACGACTCGAAGTGATGAATGAAATCTCCAGCATTCGGCTTCTCGGGAGGGTGTGTGCATATATAACAGTCCCCGCTTTTCGTCCATTCGTAGAAGGAAGAATACTGCCCCACGTGAAGTCAATAAGTGTGAATCACAAACTCAGCAGACACAACAAAACTGACACTAAAGCAAGTGGCTCGTTTCGTAAGGCTTGAGGAACTCTGTGTTCTAAACTATTTTTCTGAACTTGTTTGAGTGTTTGACATCAACGCAAGGAAAATTAAATTGCTGCAAAACAAGTGTTACTCATGGTTTTCATGAGTAGTATACGCCATCACCTCAGGAGCATTGTGAAAGAGCGAGAGACGTAGCTCATCACCACATCGTGACCATTGACTGACCAATGTACAATGATTCTGGCGAAGAGCACCTGTCCATATCAACTGATCACCGGTTACTAAAGTGACTTGTGGAGTAAATTGTCAAGGACGTTGTCCAGCAACAAACCTACCGGCCATATCACCGGATTAATGCAGAAGCAGTGAGAGTAACCATGACTGTCACGGAAAGGATAACCGGAGATGTTATAGATCCTTGAGGGATGTGCAAAAGAAATTGGGATGTAAGATCATGCCTTATCAACTTAAGTCTATTTGATTCTACCTCAACCACAAAATCTGTCCAACATGCTCTATTTGTTACTCGATCAATTTTTGGCTGAAGATCCTTGATTTGTGGTGTTGGTTACTCACCTTCACTCACTCGACCTTCGGGCATCAGTGTTTCGTCAGCGTATCGATATATCCGTCGATAACATGTCTGCGAAATCTCACACAAAGGAGTTGTTGTTGACCGCAAATATGTCGTCAGTGTTTTCTTCTGGCACACAGTCTACAGCATTATCTATTTTGAGTTGGGTGTTTCGTTACATCCTACTCCCAGTGCGCGCCAGCTAGCATGATTTGCGTTTTCAAAAGGCAGTAAGCCAAGACATCCAGAAAAAGAGATTGAATCCCAAAAAGCAGTCCACCCCCAGTGTATATTCTCCTAATTATCGTTCATAAATCTTGAAAGACTTTTACTCAGATGAGGTTGCCCAGGCTGGAAGATAGGAGCCAAGATAGTCAAACAATTGGTACAACAGAAATACTCCCAAAAATTAACTGCTCATGAAATCTCAAAAATTATCGGTTTTTTTCAGTGTGTACCAAAAAACTGCTTACTTATGCAGAAGTTTCTTGAAGCCGAATATGTTACCCATTTTCAGGTGACCTTTTCGACTTATTCCTACCGATGGTTGGCATTTATCAGGAGTATGTGCGAAATCACCACTATTCGTTGCAAGTTCTGGCCGAGTACAAGCAACGTCAGGAATTTACCCAAATGCTGAAGCGCTTGGAAGAGAAACCAATGTGTGAAGGACGCTCCATCGAATCCTTCCTCACCTATCCTATGCACCAGGTGAGTCATCTCCCGAGGCCGAACAGTTTCATGAGCACTTTATATATATATATATATATATATCAATTCGACATGAGTATCAAATGGATGTAGTTAGTAATGTCGAAGTATTGACATCTCAAGTAAGTTTACTGAAATTCGAACAGGTCCCAGTTGGTCTCTTGGCGAGCTCGACATGTGGCTTGTAACCATTTCGTCGCCACGTGAGTAGACACAGTCAGTGCGCTGCTTGGTGTGTGACCCCTTCAATTCTTCTAGCATTTTTTTCTAGAGAATGAATTCTGTCTGTAAAATGGTCGTTTGTTTAGTAACCAGCTCGTACGCAATTTTACTGGTGTTTAAAATTTTGTTGTAATTTGCTCTTCCTTTGGTGAACCTGGTTTGTTCGTTTGATACTAGTACTTCAGTAGTTCTGTTCCTTTATTCTGATTGGTTTATTTTTCCACCTAAGTGAGTACTGTCTTTTCACATGTCGTCCAAATGGTTGCAAACCGATTGCAGGACCAACTTTCAGTTGACGGAGCTAAACAGAGATTCTGAGGACAACTGGTCAATAGAATTCTGATTACTAGGGAGAGTGCTCGATAAGCTGACTCGGAAGTAATGAGAAATTCAGAAGCAGATTACTGCTGTAGTGAAGAGGTGCCCGAACAACTCACAAATTCGAATGAGGTTTTGGTGAACTTTCTTCAATCGGTGCCTACTTTAATTGGTCAGGTAGTAACAAAAATAAAGGAAATATGGTGAGCGCAATTTATCGCTCCAACGATGGGAACGCCTCTATGATATGGTATAAAATTGCACGAAATACAAACTGCCTCATACTACCTTAAGAATGAACGGAGCTCAAACAGCCCGAGGTAACATAAACGGACGAATCTTCGGAGGCTGACCGCCAAAACTGAACGTTCGCCGTTTTTAAAACCTTTTTCCAGGGCTTTAACAAAAAGCACGGCACCACGTGTCCTCAAAATATCTACAGTTAGTGAGATTAGTGGGGGTGACACAAAAAACAGAGGACAGTTCTTATGTGCTTACGGAGATCCACGTTCACCACGAGACACCCAAGGCCATTCCAATAAAAACACACATGTCCTATTGTTGTAAAGCATGCTGAGTTGGAGTTGGCGGGAACCACATGTGTTACCTGATACGTGCTCCAACCAATAATGGGATGAACTAATTCACGAAACATCAAGATTGAAGATGATGAACAGAACTGAAGATCATGAATCTAATCGACGGTGGTGCAACGGTGACCCGTAGAACGCCATTCGACTATACAAATTGTGTAAAGTCTCCTACTACGTTCGACTGTGAGTGATTTTAATGCACAGTAATTTCCCACTTTCAACTGCATAGATTCCCCGCTATATCATTACACTACACGAGCTGTTGGCACATACTCCTCATGATCATGTGGACCGAAAAAAGCTGGAATACGCAATGTCCAAACTGGAACAAATATCTCACGTAAGCCATTGTTTTAATGTTCATTACTTATGAATTCTTCGAGTCATCGTGCATCTAGTCTGTCGACCGATCGATTCCAATTCACGCACTTCAAAGGTTCAAACATTCACCAGCCTACCCAGCATGGAATAGACACGAAAATTCTTCCCAACTCGCGACCAAAATTTCAGGTGTAAAAATAGCTCACTTTGGGGAACGTGAGTACGACAGCCTTAAAATACATGTATCGAATTTCTTTCACCGTCATTGCTGTGCAAATACAGCTGTCATTAGTCTGTGGAAGACATTTCGTAATTGTGTGTACGTGCGCGTGTGTGAGTGAGTGAGTGA
>NW_008752110.1:25685-85685 GCF_000715545.1 Opisthorchis viverrini
GTGCGTGCGTGCGTGCGTGCGTGCGTGCGTGCGTGCGTGCGTGCGTGCGTGCGTGCGTGCGTGCGTGCGTGCGTGCGTGCGTGCGTGCGTGCGTGCGTGCGTGCGTGCGTGCGTGCGTGCGTGCGTGCGTGCGTGCGTGCGTGCGTGCGTGCGTGCGTGCGTGCGTGCGTGCGTGCGTGCGTGCGTGCGTGCGTGCGTGCGTGCGTGCGTGCGTGCGTGCGTGCGTGCGTGCGTGCGTGCGTGCGTGCGTGCGTGCGTGCGTGCGTGCGTGCGTGCGTGCGTGCGTGCGTGCGTGCGTGCGTGCGTGCGTGCGTGCGTGCGTGCGTGCGTGCGTGCGTGCGTGCGTGCGTGCGTGCGTGCGTGCGTGCGTGCGTGCGTGCGTGCGTGCGTGCGTGCGTGCGTGCGTGCGTGCGTGCGTGCGTGCGTGCGTGCGTGCGTGCGTGCGTGCGTGCGTGCGTGCGTGCGTGCGTGCGTGCGTGCGTGCGTGCGTGCGTGCGTGCGTGCGTGCGTGCGTGCGTGCGTGCGTGCGTGCGTGCGTGCGTGCGTGCGTGCGTGCGTGCGTGCGTGCGTGCGTGCGTGCGTGCGTGCGTGCGTGCGTGCGTGCGTGCGTGCGTGCGTGCGTGCGTGCGTGCGTGCGTGCGTGCGTGCGTGCGTGCGTGCGTGCGTGCGTGCGTGCGTGCGTGCGTGCGTGCGTGCGTGCGTGCGTGCGTGCGTGCGTGCGTGCGTGCGTGCGTGCGTGTGTGCGTGCGTGCGTGCTTGCTTGAGCGAATGAGACAGGGAGTGTTTTTCTGTCTATCAGCGCCGACACAGTCTCAAGTTTGGCGTGGCGTGGCGTGGCGTAGTTCGTCTTGCAACAACGTTCGAAATCGATTGGACGAGTGGCCTGGGCAGAGATTGTATTGTCTACCCAAGAAGGCTATCGATCGATAGGCAGACAATCGACCTATCCTGATAATGCTAAGCTGGGAATAATTTGTTCGGAGAACGCGAAAAAATTTTCTACCTAGGCGAACAGATGGACCACCATATAAATTCACTGAGGTGGACAGTTAGTAGTCTGGTGGAACGTAAATTGTTGTGACGTCTGTGACTGGAAAACGTTAGGAGCAGAAGCAAAGTAGCTAAGCATAATGGAAGTAGCCACAACCGTTTCATTTGATTTACATCAATGGTTCGAATTTATTGACTGGATGTATATCAATCTTCAGGACAACAGTAACTGTTAAAATCTGAATAAACCGCGGAAAAGACTCAGAATGAACTGAACCTCTAAGGGAAACTTTCCACAGACCAAGCCGTAGCCGGGCAACATTTATTTTTGTGATCTACTTCATCAGACAAATAAATCTTGAAGTCTAACAGTGAACACGTGACTTACTCAAATTCATCCTGATAGGTAACATATGTCGGAGGGACTTTAGACGTCTATCAATTTGGTTTTCACGGGAGACTTAACTAAATCCCTCGTTTATGGTGTTCTTCAACTTAATGTGCTGCACAAAGACCGCCTCATCTTTGAGTTGGTACGAAATACGAGATATTGTAGTATATTTTCATTAAAGGAACTACTCACGAGTTTGCTGAGAACTCTTCGACAGTCCACGATCGGTTTCACCCTTCTTCTGTTTCATCAGATGGGCGCGGTCTCTCAGTTTGAACCCAAGTTGGACTGATTTCAATAAATACACTCATTTGCAAATCCATTTGGTTTTCACTAGAGACTAGACTGAGCTCACGTAGAACATAAGATCGACGGAAGCTGGGGGCTGCGTCTGCATGGTGGGCCCCAAGAAGGGCAAAACTAATCGTGGGTTGTCGATGTGAATAGTCACCTTATCTAACACTTTTTAAACTCGCTATGAAACGAACTGAAAAGTAAACGTCTTTTAAGAGGGATCATTCCACGTCGGATCCCTGCATTCCAGCCTCACGATATTTGAATTGAAATTGAAGTCTTTTGATACATCACTCTCCAATCCCCGAAATGACCCCAGTAGATGTCTTCGTAAAAACAGTTTTCCTTTCTATAAGAACTAGGATGAAGATCTCTTATTCTGAGTTTTTCTACCTTTAGGCGGCACCTCGATTACGTCTCGTAAGTATGCTTGAACAGTCCAGGACAGGGGAAGCTCGTGAGTGCCCTTCCTTATCGAAATCAACCCGCACGATTTCGCCCAGCCCTATTTGACTAGCTAGCAAAAAGCTTCCAACAACTTCAGTGCGGCACACGGCTATACACACCTAGGACTTAAGAACAGCGCAAGTCCGTTAGCAACAGACAGATGGCTGAACAAATGCCATCCACAGACCAGCTTCAGCCGGTCGTGAAAACACGTATGAACGGTGTCTCATGTGACGGCAGGATAACGCCCATCTTGAAGTTGTGGGTATAACCACTCAAACAAGCCACGTGATAGGCACAACTAGCACAGTATAGTGTGGGCGTAACTCACGATGGCGAAAACAGACAAGATTACCCCTTCCAGGAAAGAGGCCATCACCCAAAGATTTGAGGCCAGTAACGTGAGATGATCATTTTTAGAGGAAAACCTCCCGACAATGGCGCAAATTACTTTGTGATATTCGTTACCTGGACACCCGCCTTTTCTATTTACCCAACCTAAATTTTTGTGAGGGTGATAAGAGAACTTAATTTACAGTCGTAAAGCACTCAGTTGTCTCTGGTAAGGACCGCGCGTCATATGAAACCATCGGACGTTTGGATCCCTCTTAGAGAAAACAAGATATAAAACCAGTTAGTCTTCAGTTCGTCCTCGCAGGTTGTCTAAACTGTACTTTCGTGATCCATGAAAAGCCCATTTAAAGAGTTGATCGCGAGAAGAAATATGACATTAAAGAAACTTGCTACTTGTTCTTGTCTCGCAAAATATGCCTCACAAGTCAACTTCTGATGGGGGTTAGAAGGGGTATACAGCTTAAAAGACGTAACCATAAATTTATCATCCGGGGGTCCCTATTTCCAGTTATGCACTTGAGTTCATTAGTATACTCTGGCAAGGTCAGTGGAGATTGACCCTTTGGGGGGGGGGGCATCCCAATCAAGACTACTTAGGTCGTCCCCAGTGAATTAACTTTGATTTAGAAGACTACTGTAAAAACACGTCAAAGTTCTTGCAGTCCGTGAAAGGAGAAGATACTTACCAGTCGCTCTGACAACAAGAACCATCGAGCCTGAGAGATGGAGTAGACTGATTCGTTCCACGGAAGAACACAGTGGATAGTTACCGCTGTTCTGGAGATAACATGAAGGTAGGAGGAAGATTGCAAACCTTACTTGATACCTCAAGGTCGTTAAAATGCGTAGCTTGTCTCTACGCATCAAATAAAGACTCTATCTTGATTGACGGAAATAGTTGGGGGATATAGAAGCATCTCCTGGACTGAGGAAAGTGACCAATGTGAGCCATGCCATAGGTATCTTCCCAAACGGCCTGGAAAGTTTGGTTGGTTCCGGGAGTCTTACTCAGTCTGCTTGCGTGTACAGTTGGATATTCTGTTCCTTCTAGGGTAAATACGCTAGATATTCGAAGAAACCAGGGATCCGTGAGTCATACCAAACTAGAAATCCTGATCACACCACACCTGGTCACCATCAATGTGTATTTTGAATGCCACAAGATGATTCAGTTGAGTCTCTCGGCAAGAATGCACCAGTGAGTCCAGTTAGTCACTTGCGTACAATCAAATGACGTCATCAGTACGTGGCTGAGTAGAAATTTACATTCTAAGTGACGGGAGAAGTTACCCTCTGCGCAATCAAACTGAGCGGTACAATAAATACTATTTAAGTTTCTCTGACCTGCGTGGTTAGTTCGTAAAACTACGCCAATTGCTATCGAAAGGAAACACACGGAAAACTGCTCACCCGTAGGATATCAGGTATGTTGGAGAAGGCTTTAGATGAAACTAATTCTAGGAATACGGATTCTAATAATTTCAGTTGATCGTACACCAAATTTCGCGCGCTAAATTTGAAGGTATGGTGACATCGACAGCCATTTGCAACTAAGAATGCCAGTAAGAGGTGCTCAGGTGGTAAGGCATGAGTCTCCTGACTGGAAGTCCCGTAGTTCGAACCCAACCATTGGCATCTCAGATTCGTGAGAACGAAGAAGGTAGCGAACACAGCTTGTTTTCCTCTTGGCTAATACATAACAAATTTATTTGGTAGCAGAAATCATGTGGGATAGGTTAAGATCGGGGCTACATACAATTTAGAGAAATAGAAATCAAAGGAAGGGGGGTTGGATGAGGGATAGGTCAATGGGTCACGGAATCAGGTGAGTGATGTCGATGTCAGACAGACTTGTGGGACCGGATGTTTCGTAGACCAGTTCAAGTTCAGAGGTCACACAAGGTTCTTTTGGATGCAAAGTTACGGATCCAGCAGTCGGATTCCAATCGCCTCTGCGATCGATAGTAGTCTGGATCGTACCAGTCGTGACCGGTTCAGAGGTACCCGGTATATGATGGTGAAGGCTTGTTCCTCGTCTATGACATGAATTGTTTTCGGCCAAATTGCACTTGAGCCTGGTTTCTTCCCACTACGACTCAGAGATACCGGACTGTGTTCTCACATTCTGTCCGACAAATGCTCGGCACGAGCATACGAATGAGTACACACAAAAGCTGGTGGTAGAACGTGGCAATTTGGCCTTCAAGCAGAATTTTATAGTGGGGCTGGAGTTGAAGTTCAAACATAGAGTAGCGGCCAAGTATGTCGTAGCAACGGAGTTTCTAAGACTTCTGGTGATTAGTTCCCTTGTTTGGCTGAGGCAATTTGGCAGAATCTTATCAAGTGGAATGGTAGCTGCGTACCGAAAGGTTGTCATAGCCGAATGGTTATTGCTCCATTCTACTTGAATCTAGGCAGAGCCTCGCGTTGATAGCAGTCTGTCCAGAGAGCCTCGTGACGATTCATTCGCAAGCACGAAATTCAGAGGAGTTTCGGTCAACAATAGGCCCATTTGCAAATGAGTAAGTGTCTCGAACTACTTATAATTTGTTATCCAATCACCAGAAATGGTTTATGGGGGGTCGAGAGTAGGCCAGTTTGCTGAGCCTTAAAATGGAAAGGAAAACACTAGTGGCTTTTCCGTTTTCTCACTAAACTTTTGAGTAGTATAGAGGAAGGCTCTGAAAACTTTAATACTGGTCCAGTGAAAACATGAGGTAACTATTCAGTTGAAAAAATTATAAGCGATGTTTTCAGTTTATGTTGGCGAAATTGTTGCATATATTTCAGAATCAGTCCCTCGGGTGTTCAACAGAGGTTAAGCGACCAAGTGTGCGTTCTTTAAGCAAAGTTGCAGACAAATATCGTTTCAGAAGAGCTTGGTAAATAATCTGTAGTTTTTATTTGGGCAAAGTTTCGCTTTTGACACAAAAGTTTCACCAGGCCGTTAATTGACATTCAACACTGATCTAGTGTGAAGAGGACTTATTGATTGGTTCCCCGTCTGTCTAATAGCCTGGCCAATTTGGTGACCTGTTCAGTGGGCCTGGTGAAACTTTTGTGTCAAAAGCGAAACTTTGCCCAAATAAAAACTACAGATTATTTACCAAGCTCTTCTGAAACGATGACTTCTCAATCAGTTCCAAAAATTTTTCAATTAATTGTAGACCACTAGTTAGGATGAAAAGAAACGTGTGTAAAACAAGCAAACTTCAGAGGTTAAATTTAGTGTCCTGTCCAATAGAACAGACGATTTCCGCGTACTCAAAGGAGCCCAGCTGTTAGGTGGGACAACGACACTTTGTTATTCCCGACTTCCTCACAAAATTCGCAAAGTTCGTTCATCCACACTGGGAATACGTACTGTGACATTTGGTCTTGACTATGGTGGGTGTATTCGCTCGACTCACAAATGTTTATTTTTAACAAACTCGGGAAACAACAAAACATCAGTGCTGGGTGAGCAAAAATATCGTTTTGAATTTGCGTGACTGTGAGGCCGCGAATCTGGACATTAATCCAGGGTGGTGGGAGAACGACAGCGAGAGACGACAGCGTGGACAATCGAATGGGCGATGAGAACAATACCGACGATGGAAGGGAGGGAGCAGTTGCCTGTGGACAAGTAAGAACAACAAAATGGCCAGAAAGCACATTCTGATTGGACGACTGTATTGCGTGATTGTATCGATCCAAGAGATCCAGGGTCCATGTAACGATCGGTTGGTTGCATACGATCTAGGGCAGAGGTGAGATGAGCTACATGTGAAACCTGATGACTTTGGTTCATTAGGGATACACCATTTGATTCAGTAGAATCGGTTGCTGAACGAATGCATTTCTGGATCCTAGATTCAGTACTTTGACGCGAAATGCTCCGGACAGCATTATAGCAGGCTAGGCTTCTGAGTGTCTTAAAATCACTTCGAAGACTCGTATGCCCATAAAGATCAGATGAATCGTCGTACAAATGTTCTAACCCCCGCAAGATAAATTATTCGCAAGAGTGTGCGATAGATTAACGGAAATTCATCACTTCAGGCGTACCGTGTGAAACGCCGTGCTGATCTTTTCCTTTCCCAATCAAGCGAGAACATGCCGGCTGTTCATCGACCCAGCATGCGTACCGAACTCCTAACGCCAGAACAAACTTGCCATCACTTTCGTTCGGGATTAATTTCTCGACCGAAATACCTCCGAAACCACTACAAGCGTCACAGATTATCTCCTTGGCCTGTGTAGCTATACTCTAGCGTTTGCCTTGAACATGGCTTGTGAAAAATGTACTATGATAGGGCAAAATGCAGCTAACCACTACTAAATCGCATGTAGCCGTAAAGTTCACACAGAGCATTTCGCTGCAGCATTAAACTGATTCAGTCAAACGAGAAAGCTCATGAGTCATGCGAGTAAGACATCGATCGGTGACGGGCTATGACCTATCATGTCATTCCGATGAGTCATTCCTATTCTCCTGACTCTTCACGTGCCTGTGAGTAGTCATCACTCTTTGCATTGGCTCTGGCCCACCCTGCGACAGAAATTTGAAAATTGTCTCTGACCGCGAGAAAACTTGAGCGCGGCTCGATTAATAACACGATTGCTTAAATCTGGCAGTATTTAGCTTTAGCACCTGTACAGCACTCTTTGGAAGGACCACGAGTTGCGGGTTCGTGTCCAACCAAGGACCCTGTCCAAGAAATGTCGAGGTACGGTCCGCTGTGGAACTGATGCCTAAGAGGCCCCAGAAATGGAGCTAACACGCACTAACTGATTTTCCACCAGACAGATGGAATTTAGTCGAGCATGTGAGCTGAGGGGCAGCGTCTGCGGTAGCTGAGCTGGTAAGCAAGTGTACGCAGGATTGTGTCCCGACCAAGGGTTCTGTCTTTTCGTTTACATCATGTATTCCTTCATCCATATTCAATTGATCTTTTCACTATGATAGCTTGTGCGCAACTGCCTGGGCAAATAAAACTTCCATCCGATAGCTTTGACGTAAAAAAGTGATTTTGCTTTCTGGTAGAACGAAAACTACTACTAATAAGAGAACTTCACTGAGTTAATCGATAACTGCTTCTCAGATGCGCGATGAACAGAATTTAACCAGTTATGCTCCGAACTCATCCCTGCAACGTTTGTCATCGCGATGATGATGACACTGAGTTATGTCATCGGCACTATAGATACAGTAGAATACGTATGAGTCAATTACGAAATTGGTTGTGCTCCCCCGTCATCGTTGGTGTCAGTAATTATGTCAGGACAAGAAACAGATGTTTTGTAACATACTCTGCTTAATGAAAAACACCGGTTAGCGATTTCCTGGTCATTCTTCATTGATAGGATGCTCTAAACTAAATGAAAACAGTCAAAAACAACGTTGCAAGCACATCCAACGTAAATTGGGTCCTCAATTTGACCTTCAAAAGGTCGAACGTGGGCAACAATTGGTAGAGAATCCTTCTTTCGAAACACGCAGAGAATAGGAAACAAACATATCACCCAGTGAGATCTAGGCATATCTTAAATATATGAGCACAACTCACTCAACAGATTTCTTTAGTGAGGTGAAGATTTTTAATGTTCCTAAATGAATGACGGTCGAGAAAACCGTGAAAAACGAGTGGACTTATTAGCAGTTCGCAATCTCCCACAGACAGAGTCGGCGAATCGCACATCTGCTCACACGAGCCCCTTGTCGATCAGAACGTTTTACGGCATTGGTTTAAGCAGCCCGTCTCGCCTGTAGTCCGGACTATGTATCCTATAGCCCACTGGGCAGCATCGTGAAAGTGAGCTTGCTAAGTTATGCACGCGTGACGTGCATAATGACTGATTCTTTTGTTTCAACAGTTACCCACAAACAATTAAAAATATGTTCTTAATTGCCTCAGAAACCTGTTTAACCTTTCGCAAAGGGGTAGTGTCAACATTTTTGGTTGCCTGTCAAAAACAAGTGCTTACCGGCTCCATTACCCCCCTTCCAAACAATTACGCCGTCTGACCGGACTTATCCAGTCCACTTTAGTTTTGGATGCCTCGTGAATATCATCATTCTATGCCTGCCCCAAAATAACCATGGAATTCAAATTCAACCAGTCCACGGTTGAATTGATTAGTCCCGGGATTTAGAGAACACGGATGGTGTGACAGACATGTCATTTTTCTATAGACACCCTACTAAGACCTTGAACAACAGATTTTACAGATCTGACGATTGATTCGTTTGAACTTGAGCAGTTTCAACAGAATGTTACACACACCCTAGCTCATTGGAAAGTTTTTAGTGTTTGTCATGGTCAGACCAAAGTCCACTCGAAGACTCCTGGGATCAGGATCTGCGGATGCAGATAGATTTGTCTGAAAAATGCCTTAATTAGGGTCTACTAACTCCGACAGGTGGCCGAAGTTCAGATTTGGAAATCTGTGCTATGCCTATTATAAACAAAAACTCCTTTGTTTTCTTAGACAACAATGTTGTTTCTCCCTCCCGTCCAGGATACTTCCCTCAGGTACACACTTCACTATAAATCAGCTTAAGCTGCTGTCGACCTAAAACCAAAGTATCTGTCCTGAATATTCAGTTAATTGTATCATGAAATATGATAATGAGAACTCAAAATCTGGTATTAAGTTATCCACGTCCGCGTCCACTATATACAGCATCAAATTATTTCCACCTATCTAGTTCATACAAGCCAGTATCCCAAAAAGATTGGGTTGCGACAACATGACTTATTTCACCAGGACCACAGTCACGTTCTTACGGCGGACGACAAATGTTCAGGAGCCACTGATCTGCGATCGACTAGGCACGTGGGCGATAATCGTACTGCTAGACTGAGCGTGCATGTGTGCCTGTGTGTCAGCGCTTATGAGCGAATTCAAAAGCGTTTGTATAAAAAGGGGTTAACAGCAAAAATAAAGAGAGTACAGCTCAAGAAAGCTATCGGGGAGAAAAGGAAAAAAGCCGCAGATTAAAGCAACATTCACTCGTGTTCTATAGAGTAGCGTGTTTGGATAGTGGCGTGCTTGAGATAAGTAATATCTGGTGATTAGTTGCTAAACCAGAACAAGATTTGGAGACGGACACATATATCAGCGAATAGAGAAACGCAAACACTCCCAGAGTTGTTATGGCACTAAGCTTGCGAGCTGTAAACAGCCGATTCTCTCCAATCTGGTTTCATACTTAGACAAAAACTCGCATTGGTTGGAATACTGGACGCTGTATGCCTTCGAGCTCAGAGTACACTACGGCAAGATGATTGATTAAATGATAGCTCAGATATAGTGTGTGTGTGTATGTGTGTGTGTGTGTGTGTGGACAGCGAGGTGGCGTGAAACCAGAATTTTTCAGAAATGGGAGACCAATGTATCAGATATTGCACAAAAGCATATATTCCATATCTTTCATTTGATCCACTCATTCTGGGTCGTCCCCTGTGATTTTTTACCCCCTGCCTTAATTGACCAAGTACCAATATGCCTTTCTGATTTGGAAGGCCACCTGGTTGCTGGAAGAGATGGGCCTACTCAAGCACTGTTCAAAGATGTAGAATACTGTCACAAGAACAAGAATTCGTTCCAGAAATTTAGGGGTAGTCGCTGGTCGCACATGTGTTCAGAAAAGGTGCCAGATTTTGCAATTTCAACCATAGGTATATAAGTGACATGCGTTTAATAGCGTCCTACTGGATTCTCCCATACTGTGAGGCCTACCTTCGCCACCTGCGGCGCAAGCCAGATTTTGACCTGGAGAAAGTGTATCACGTCAATCACTTTGTCAGCACTGACCAACAATCGCGGTTTTTCTTGATCTTAAAGGAGCCTCCACCTCATCTGCAAACCTCTGTTGACAGATTAGTTCCAACTTTCCGTAGCCTGAGAAGAATGTCCTTGAATTGTGTAAGGGGTTTGTCCCCTCTCTTCTATTTGTTCAGTTTTGTCATCGATGTTATCAAGGAGTGTACATATCGACGGACCGTGACGCCAGCAAATAAAAAAATCACATCCGAAGAGAGATTACAGGAACTGGGTTATATGGGTCACATTGTTTCGTAATTTGACCATTAATTGCCCTTGCAAAGTATTTCAACCAAAGTATCTGCACATTTGGAGGGCAAAACTGCCTACACGCAATTCGGAAACTTGAAGGACATGGGAGGCATGTTGTGATTTCCTACCCGGTTAGGATTCACCTGCCGATGTGCATCGAGCTTATGTCAGTTGGACTTCATAAAGTACGCTGGGTCAATCCCGCTGATGCTATTTTGCTCCGATATGATGCTCATATGTGTCCATCTCAATGCAGTCTAAAGTTGAAGGGGCCTTAATGTAGCTCGTCTTCCTTCTGGACATGGAATTTCTTCGTATTTCCTTACTCTTACCTTTTCTCCTCCCCTCTCAAATACTCTGGACTCTCCGGTGTGTTGGGCCTACAGCGGTGCTCTAGGCGACTCTAGGTGATAATCGCTTCGCAGAACGAACTGAATAATTGCTAATACTAGCCTAGATATATGTGTGTGACCTTTGGCTGATGGCCTTGCAAATACCTTCTCCTGTCGCCCCTCCCATTAATATTTCTTCGGACTTACACCGGTTGGGAGGAGTTGAGCCAGATAGGTGTGCGGCGCAGCACAATTCACTTGTAGCGCACCAATGATAGTTCACGGAGGTCTATCGGAGTGACAGGCCAATCAGAAAACGAATGCCAGTCTATAAACTGCCTCAGTGTAACACCTGATTTGCAAATGAGTGTATTTCTCGAGAACATTCCAATTGGGGTTCAAGTGAAACGTAAGGTTGATGGACACCAGGGGACTGCGCCTACCTGATGAGCCCCAAGATGGGTAAAACCGGTCGTGGACTGTTGAAGAGTTTTCAGCAACCTTGTGAGTAGTTTCCTTCATGAAGCTGACCCCTAAGCTTTAGGACAACCTATGCTGTAAGCGAGTTAAGCTAGTGTGAGCTGTCTTCGCATAATGATGTCCCACAGAGACGTAACATTGTCAGCCAAAAACTCATTTTTGCATCATACCTGTACATCTAATGGGTAATGGACACAAACACCACTGTGACTATGCAAGTCTTTGGAACATACGTGATAGGAGCTTCAGAATGGTTAAACTCGGAAGTGTATCTTTGATGAATCGCTGGAGTTTTGGCAATTCACATACGCTATTTTAATAGACTGAGAGGCCCCGAGGTGATCCCTGGTTGGAGACGATTCTCACAAGGCCTTTAAATCTAAATTAGTAGGGAAAATACTTTTTAGAAGTGAACTAGGACACTGGGAAAGAGATAATAATTTCACGGTTGGGGGTAGTTGAGTGTGTCGCCACAAAAATTACGATAGTTGCGTTTAGTCAAGAAGAAACTGTTGATATATCACAGTGTGCATCAACCGATTAAAATGTCATTCGACTAGGCCTGGCAAAAGCAGTCATTCTGGGTAGTGGATTTGTTTACCCATCAGGCACGAGAGACCATTTTGGAGACAGAAGTTTTCACGGCGTAGTCCACATTGTTCCAGTCAAGAAGATGTTTTATCCCGGGATTTTCCTCATGAGGGAGCTATATTTGAAACTGGGGAACCGGATTTTTTTCCTTAGAATTCTGTCGTTGTTATAACGAGATGTCTTGGTTAGGAAAATTCGATACAGTAATAACAAATCACTGGTAATAATACACCAGTAATTGTAAGAAAGGTTAGATTCCTGAAGACAACCCCAGAACGTTTAATGAGACCGTAAAACTCCACCAAAATCTCAACATGGAAGCCGACAAGCATCCAAGCTAGTAAATCACTCCAGAAAAAGCCGATGAGTGTTCAGGCACACCACAGAAGCACGACCGATTGTGATCAGTGTTCAGGCATTTCATAGAAGCGCGGTCGATCTTGATTGGTGTTCACTATCAGATAGACTGGATAAATGTCAAAAAGTGCCCTCTAACTAGCGCGGTGTCGTTGTAATCTTTGCACTCGCACACACTCACTTGTTGCAAAAAAGCTATTGTGTTCCTTGTCGGTGAGTCTGTTTCCGACACTAGGCATTGAAGCAGGGACAGCGGTCATAAATAATGATAGTGATGATAACTGCCACGTAGTCATAAGGGAGGATGGAATTAAAAAAGAATATAAAGAAAGAAACCGTGGGGTATTAGCGCTAATAAGCCTTCTGTACGTAATAAAAACAATCAAAGATAAGTTGCTCACCGCTTTGGACGGCATTAAACCATAAGCGATTGAGCATTTTGTCGAAGTAAGGTGCCACCTTTAGGGTTAATCCAGCATGATTTGTGAACCTCACCTGAAATAAGCTTGGCACACAACGACAGATAAACTTTAGCAAGGCAGTCTGGCTAAAAATGACAGCGTGCGTGCTGCTGGTATCGGTTGTGTGCCACGTCCTTAGGGTTCACAACCACCTACAAGCGGGATCACGTGAGCCCAAGCTAGGATGGCAGTAAGATCCTACAACACAATTTGACAGCAACCACTTTCATTTTACACCATCATATCAAAGCTTCTCCTTCACGAACCTTTCTGCAACAGTCGACTGGAAAAACAGACAACGATTTTTTTTCGGTAGAGGCGGTTAGGCGTACGCAGCACATAGAACTTCTAGTTATTCGCTTGTCGTCAGACCTCTAACGAAAGTCAACTCATTGTCCGTCAGTCAGACTGTAAAGCTGCGTTACCACCTGTCAGATACATTGGTTTTACGTGGATTCGAGCAAAATGTCTTATTTATGAAATCCATCAGTCGGATATTCCACAGGTGGGCACCCCGAGTTTCAATTGGCACGATATTCAAGCCAACGCAGAATATTCTGTCGAATATTATACCAAATGAAACCTGATGAGATTTTTTTACGGCACATTCAGTCGAAGAATGTCATGACAAAAGCGAATGAGGTGGAAATTCAGTTGGGTGTTTTATGAAAACCAAATTGTTGTGCGAGTGAAAGGAGAACCTAAGGTTGACAAGACTCAGCATCTGAGTCTACCCGATGAGCCCCAAGATGGACGAAACTGGCTCTGGTCTAACCATACGTTTATAGAAACCTCATCAGTATTGTGTTTTCCCGAGAATTTGGCACTTGGTTAAAACCTTTTCAACTATGCTAAACGCTCGGCATGTGCTTGCACCAGTGGCAGTAGTCTGAAGCAGTTAAACAACCGGGACCGTGGACTCTTCCTTCTATACCACTCTGCCGTATCTCAGTAATAAATAGAGCATCGAGTACCTGGTGGTTTTGCGATGTGAAATAATATTGTAACACTACTCAGACGACCGATAGGCCGAGCTGTCTCCGTCTGACTATATTTTCGCCTCGGCTGAATCCGTTCTTCCCACACTGCCTTGAACTTCATGTCCTTTTGAGAAATACACTCATTCGCAAATCAATTTGGCTTTCACGACAGACTTGACTGAATCTCTTGTTTATGATATTCTACAACTGAATGTGCTGCACACAGGCCGCCTCATGATTCAGTTAGCACGATATTCGAGATATTGTAGCATATTTTCATGAAGGAAACTACTCACAAGGTTGCTGAAAACTCTTCGACATCCCACAAGTGGTTTCGTCCTTGTTGGGGCTCATCAGGTAGGCGCAGCCTCCGAGTTTCCATCAACTTTATGTTCCACTAGAGCATAAATCGAACTGTTTTTGAGAAATACACTCATTTGCAAATCAATTTGGTTCTAACGGGAGACTCATGTCCTTTCGTATCGATGCGACTAATGCTAATATGTGTGAACGCTTCCGATACTGATGAGCTTTGATAGAGTATACTCATCACTGGTGGTTAATCGACTTATTCCCTTCTAACCTTGACATTCGTATTGTTGAATGGAAGTATAGTTTTTCAAATTTCCCCATACAGCTCCTCCGATCCCTGGATTTGGCCGGGTGTATAAAGTTTTCAATTGGTAAAGTGGACTGGGAGCGAATTGTTCCCTTTCTGGTGAAATAATACACATGGTGGGATGATTGTTTCGCGCCTAGCTTCCAAGTTTCCCATTTCTCCAACGGCGTGTCTGTATGCGCTCCGCGCCTGTGCGCAACCGCGGTGCGAACACACGAGCGCCCAGACACACGAATGAGCCAAGCCTGTCCGCGCATGAGCGCATGCGCGGACTTGAGACCAGCTTGTGAGTCGCATGTACATTGGTCGGGAAACAACGCAATAAGACGGTAACAGGAAATTTTCCGGAAACGGAGGAACACCAGTACCAGAATCGACTGTAAACGGACTGCGCATCACGGTGGAATTTTTACTCATTTTTATCTCAGCATGTTGAGCTACCGATGCACATATTTGTGTGAAAAAATTGCTTCATCCTCCCAGATGATTGATTAAAACTGATGTGTGTCCTCGCGGTTCTATCGATTCATGATCAATAAATAGTAAGTCCATATATTATGATGTTAGATTGTGAAAGCGTAAAAATACTGATATCTGACTCCATCCCAGTTGAATATCTACTCACAAACAAGGTTTAACAAGTCCTCTCCTTCCAAACACTCAGACGGTAACATGGTAGGATGAATGGAAATTTAACATTCCAGGTTCTGTTCAGTACCGCTGACTTCATCCGGCTTAACGTAGTCGGGTTTTCTCCCAAGTTCCAAGTGATTGGCTGTTCGTTTCAAAGGTCCTTCCAGTGTTTTTGTATCGATTTAACAGTGCTACTCACTCCGGTTGGGTCAATCGTCCTTCTTTGGTAAGGACTGTGTATAAGACAAAGGAAAAGAGCTAGGTCTGCTGTGACCAGAAGCCGTGATCACAGAGGGCTACTAACGAGAAAAAAGCCTGTTTTCTTGTTGATAAACAGCGCCAAAATAAATAAAAGTGTCATTTTCACCATGATCTCCTTGAGGAACTAGGCGCAATCCAGCCCTGTGAATTCACATGACAACCATCAATGCCTGTACATATTCTTAAAAATTAGTGGATGTTCTATACAATCGGTGAGCGATCAGGTCGCACTGCCCATCGGTTTATCTCATGTGTCGTTAAAAAAGATCATCTTACTCGCCATTTCCTTCTTGGTAACAAAAATAATACGGCGCACCTCGCCCGCGCCCACATGAGACGAAATCGTCCAATATCGGGACTATCGTTCCGGCTGAAACATGAGGCATTCTGTGAACAGCACCTATAGTTGTAGTTGTAGTGAGCAGGAGACGGGCTAGACTGAAGGTTTACCCCAACCTTATCATGCCAGTTAAAGTTTACTTCTAGACTATTGTCCTAAATGATCAGTAAGTGGGTCTCTTTATGGGCTTTGCCATGTCATTCCAGTCAGTGCCGTTGAACTTCGTGTGTTGCTTCCTCAAAAACATGAAATGAACGGACATTCCGAATGGATCAAGATGGATCATCCAAACATGACCATACCGGGTAAAGTGAACTTTACCGAAGGACCGTGCGTCACAGTAATGTGAAGATGGCACATAGGTCTGCCCCATTTCAGTCTAGTTTTGACTGCACTGCACGGTTGACCTGCAGCGCCGATAGGTGCCATGATCATACACTTCACATCAGCCTAGTTGAAATACATAGTGACCGTACTTCAGATCAGTTCTGAAAATCCGTGTTGTCCGGCTGAATAGTGCTCTAACGGAGACATTTTCCGATCAACCGAAATATCTCAACGGATACAATCACGTGACAGTGCAAACCAGGAATCGCACACAACCTATATGGAATGGTCCAAATTACGCCCTTGGGATGCACATGAAAGGATGTCACTACGAAACTGATGGCCTTCTGGCCAAGTTTTTTTTTATTCCGGAAGGCATCTACCTGTAAGATACGGGCCACATTGAGTTCATCATTAGCCCTGATCGATTGATCCAGCGTGGACTGCAGTAAGCCTCCTCATCGTTCTGTTAAACAGCATCTGTCGATATAAGATTTTAACACCAGTAAGATGTTTCAGTTTAAAAAAAGAATGCATTCACTTGCATTGGAAGCCGTGTTGCAATATCTTGTTTGCTGGCATTTGAACGGGTGCTTCATCGAGTCAATGAGTACTGAGTAATCTGGCCCCATATCTGTCTAATTTGCAGTGGACGGATGTTTAATTGGACATGCGCACAGCATAATACCTTTGGAAGGTGACTTTGAAAATGAGGTATCTTAGATTAGGCCAGGAAAGTCACATCGACTTAGTTGACCATGAACGCAAGTCAGGGTTTCCAGATGTCCGAGATTGGCCCAGGTTTCCAAGTGAACGAATACATTTTGCCACACACCATGTCTATTAGGGGTGAGGTGTCATTCTGTGATGTGTGGAGCGTGACTAGATGGCATGATACGAAATCACACACAATAGTCCGAGAGTTGGATGCATCATTTGAGCTTTGCTGTACTTCAGTTCACGTAAATTAAAAGGACGAATCAGCCAAAATCCTTCATTAAGGCGATAAATGAGATGGCAAGGCCAGCTTAACGTTCGGAACACCACAAATTTGGCTACTAGTGGTAAGCGGTTTATATCCGTTTATTTCTGATAATCAGTTGCGTTTGTTTTGCGCGCACAACTGTTCATTAGTCTTTGGTGTAAACAGAACAGGAGGAAATTGGACATACTGCAAAAGTGCATGTGATGGGAACAGAGATCGATAAATGTATGAAAGTATGTTTTAGGTGGTGAGTCGACGATCACGCCGATTTCAGCACAAAAATGTTCAAGAAAATGCGACGTCCTACATCACCGGTCACTCCAACAGAGGATCTTGGTAGCCTTATTTCAGATTCAAACTCAGTTCATAGCTGCACTCAACGGATGATTCTCAAGCCTCATTGGGTGTGTTTTTCTGTTACAACCTAAAATAGAAACTGGCTTGGAAATGTCTACTGAAGGTCTGGTACAATGCCAACCGTATGCCAGACCATAATGACGTCAATAGGCTAACGTGCTCAATAATTGTTCATTTTTCAATGCCACATTGAATAATGATAATTATACAAACGAAATAGAAATATGCTTCGAAACAAGAATGTGGCAAACTTACGGGCAGCTTGTTCGAAGCCAAGCTCTTCCCTTGTAATGATCAGCCCAAGTAAACGCGGTGTGACAACTGGAGGCAGATGTAAACCACCGACCTCCTGTTTATCCGATGGAGTTTGAACTGACGGAGCTATCGAGGAAGCTCACTGTCTGGTAATTAGCATAAATACCTTTGTAGTGTACTACTCATAAGGTTGCTGAAAATCCATCGACAGCCCACGACCGGTTTCGCCCTTCTTGGAGCTCATCAGGTAGGCGCAGTCCCCGGGTTTCCGTCAACCTTATGTTCTACTTGAAACCAAATTGCACCAAATTAGCGAATATACACTTTTTTTCCTCGAGAGACTCTTCTGGAACCCAGCTGAATCTCTCGTTTGTGATGTTCTCAGGCAACTGAATGTGCTGCACCAGACCACCTCATGTTTCACAAGCGAGAGATTCAGCTAGGTTCCGGGTGAGTCTCTCGAAAAAACACCAAATTAGTTTGCAAATTAGTGTATGTTCGCTAGCACACATACCCTTTGGATAAGTCGGAAGACATCGATGTAAGATCCACAGTGGAACTCGTAGAAGAACGCACCGCCTAATTTCAAAGGTTACTCCACCAGGCAGCTGTGAATCGATCCAGTTGTGAATTTTTAGTTGCGTAAGCTTGACGGTAGCCAAGTCGGCTGACAACCATCCGTCTGACAAACTGGGGATCTCGGGCTGGAGGCCGACACCGACCGTGCTTTTTCATTCATACCACATGTTCTTCGTTCATGATCCCCAAAAAATTCCTCTCTACTTCATAACACTCGAATTCTCTTGATAAACGACTTTACGGCATTCGTCCGCCTCATCAATGGAACCCATGGATAATGTAACTTGAACTGAGCGATTAGTTTAACCGTTGGAAATGCTCGCAGCAATTAAGGCGGGGCAGCTGGACTTCCAGGCTAAACAGTGAACCGTTTGTTCAGTGGAGGGAATATCGAAAGACGGCAGACGTCAGCGTATCTACCCCAGGCTGCTTTTTCTTTCCACATATGTGTGAAACTTTAGTGCAGTAATTTACGTCCTGGTGGATGGCACGCGTGTAGTTTGGATCCATTTTCTTAAGAATGAAGATGGTTGAACGGTGAAACCGTTTCCAGTGTACACAAGGGAAAGGTTGGAATGATATATTGTCCTTTCCGGGGAGCAACTTGTAAAATTCGGCTTTGTCGTTGGGTGTCTATTAAATTTTTTTTAGTAATCAAACAGTCCGTTCACCGATAGGGAAATAAACAGGAAATTAGCGAGGTTGTCATAAAACACTACTCACAAGTTCGCTGAAAATTCTTCGACAACCCACGATGGGGTTTGTCCTTCTTGGGGCTCATCAGGTAGGCACAGTGCACGAGTTTCCATCAACCTTGTGTCTTGCGTGAACTCAAATTGCACGGAATTAGCAAAATACACTCACTTGCAAACGAATTTGGTTTTGCCAAAAAACCAGCTTGAACCCAGCTGAATCTCTCGTTTTAGGATGTTTCTAAGCAACTGAATGTCGAAGAATTTTCAGCAACTTTATGAAAAGTGTGTTCCGTCCATACATGTATCGTGATATCTCGAATATCGTACCAACTGAAACATGAGGCGGCCTTGTTCAGTACATCAAGTTGCTTGATAGATTCAGCTAGGTTCCAGGTGAGTCTCTCGAAAAACCAAATTTGTTTTCAAATGAGTGTATTTGTCGTAGTCAGGCAGTCATTTTTGCTACTTGCAGGAAACGTTCATTAACCCATTCGCTGTTTGGTAGATAGACCATATTGAATAGTTTTTTATAGCTCAGCTGTTACGATTAGGATGAACAAAAATCAACATCAGGGCAGTCGAATCACGTGACCGCATTTGTATACAAAGAAACAAAAATCTACTTCTACGCCAAACACATAGGTAGCCTGGGAAGGTTCAGAGGTTTGACGTTTGTGTGTCTCTGAAACATAGTATCAGTCTTGTTATTTCGTATGGAATGCCATTCCCATTAAAGTATACAGTGTCAGGTGTGTCAAGAAGGGGGCTTGTACAATAAAGTCGATACAAAATGGAAACTGTTGATTATGGAACTTGGAACTGCCGCTATAGACAACATCTCCCCTGTGGTTTTGGTCCATGTGGAACCCAGTTGACAGGGCAACCAACCATTATAGATAATTTCATCTTGCATGAAACAGAGACATCTGAGCGTGTCTTAACCTTTGGACAACTGAAACAGAAGGACCGGTTGCGTAATCCAAACGCGGATGACGATTGTCTGGCCCCTGAATCCATTTGGGCTGTTCCTGACTTATATATTTGACACATCACAAAACTGCACTTTGATGCCAAATTTGACAGACAGGATATCAGTCTTGCTGCTAGTGAGGCTATAAAATTTTAGTTGGTATTTCTTCCTCCGTGTAAATTCAGTCTGGACCAGAAAGCAGACAGGCACTGTGCAATCGTTTTATCCTTGTTGGGGATTGCCAGCAGTTCTAGCGCCAGTCAAACCCGAAACCCTCTGACTAATAGTTGATGTCACGAGCAACTGACAAGTAGCGTGATCAACTCGCACTTACATAGGAGAGGACGTCACTCCTTGAATCAGATAAAGTGGCCTACGTGATCGTGTATTCACTTGCCTGTCGAGTGGTGATTCTTCAAGGTCATTTGTGATGATTACTCCTCTTGTCTGAGTTACTTGTGGCTTGTCAGTAAAGTGAGGTTTGCTCACACTAGGGTGAAGGAGAGGGAAGTAAAAGAAAGATACAGGCAGAGGAAAGGGAACGGCGAGGGGGACCATGGTGTCAGGACTCTTGTGCTAGAAAAGATATAATAGTCCATAAAGTACGCAGTAAGTAAAAAAGCTCCATTTGTGACTACCACCCTCACGCATTCACATGGCTCTGCTCTTGTAGGTTACGAAACTGTATGCTTTCCCGTACTATGAATTCAACTCAATTAGTTAGGCTATCAGTTTCGTGAATCTCACTTGGCTTATGGTGGACGAAGCTAAGGGTCAGAGATTATTTGAGCCAACGAATTTCGTGGTATTTTGTACCACTGTCTACTGACATCCTAAGAACTGTGGGACAGGCGAGGAAATCGTACCCAGAATAAAAGCTGACTAGCATATAACCGGTTTAGATGGATACGGAAAACTGATATCAGAGGAGTGCGAGTGTCCAGATCACCGGGTTAGGTTTGCAGGAAACTGAAGATTTTAAAAATGTTGAATTCATTGAGAATAAATCAAAAATTTAGTTCCCACGAGTTTGTTCCTAGCAGAGCGAAGATAAACCAAAATCAGATTCAATCTAAACGCAGATCCGGTTTGAAACGCCTCCATCCAAACAGTTTCAAACGAGTTTTAGTTTGCAATTGGCCATACCCACTATATCATTAGTGACGTAGGATCTCGGTGCTTTCTCAGCTGAACTCGTATTCAGATATCCAAGCAGGTGGATTATTCTATCTGCTTACTTTCTAAGTAATTCTCAGAGATGGTGATAGGCTACTTCAAAGTGCTCTGGGTTAATGATGGAAAACAGAGTGGAAAGAGTTCAAAGAGAGACAGTCACGTGAGTGATCCTTTAGGGAATCGACGGATGGACAGTAGTGGCTGTGGGCAAAACGGCTCACCTTGAGGGATAAAGCTGGAACAGGACAACCACCGTTTCGCACAGTTTCCTACGGTTTTGTTCACAGTCAGATACGACTATGAGTGGCAAGGTCCTGATAAAATACAGGGGGCCAACCGAAATACGAAGCCCATCAGGCCACAAGTGCGTATTACTTGCAATGCCATAGCTAATTCACCACCAAAGTCCCAGCACGCACGTTTAGCCGAAGTACCTGTTCACCAGGATGCCCCGTTAAAAGAACGTCACCTGGTACACCTTCCTGGCAAATATTTGAGTGCCTTCTGGTCGTAGTCTTCAGTTCCTGACATGAAACTAGTCTTCAATCCTGACCGTATGAATTTCTAGATTATCTAATCTGAGTAGATTGTCATAGCTTACTTCATATTGTAGTTGATGATAATCTGATCGTCGGTGGAACTTCCGACCCAATGGTGAACACACAGAGAGGAGCCTCATATGGCTTGGAAGCTTCAACCAGTCCATTGTTCAGCGCCTAGGGCACCAGCCTCCAAGGACTCGCTCTCTCGTGGGGGACAAAATCATCTGGCTAAATGCGCTTTGGTTTTTTCTTCGGAATCTCCCAAGTCATCCTCTACCCATCAACAGCGAATGTGTGTTGATTTTAAAGAGGATACTAACGTCTTCTGGTTCACAAAAAGCATGCATCAAATGCACCAGTCCATTGAAAAGAGATGTGATGAACTGAGTATCAAATTCCTATGCATAATCGTAACCGAGAAAAGGCATCTTCAGCAGTTCGTTTGGCGCAAAGTCGATGTTTCAAGCCCACGTCCAGACATGCAGTTTTCGTTTGTGCATCTCACGCCTGCATAGATGGAGAGCGCTCGGGAAAATTCACAGCAACCTATAGATCAGCACTGAGGATGTGCACATAACTGGATGTAAAAAATGACTCCAGAAGCTGTCAAGGATGTTGATCACCGTCCATCATATGCCTCGTTAGTACGGGGCTCTCAAGTCCTGAAATCTGATTCTATTTAGAGATATGGTAGACGATGCCGGTTTCAACCTGCCTTGTGGTCCGACTGAACCTTTTGTGAATGTCATTTTTAAGGTGCGTATAACACCATAAAATTTACGGCAGAACTGTGATCACAATGACACTGTACAAAGCAGCTTACACTGCGTTTTTAACCTGTGCAACAGAGGGTACTGCTTCCGACTGATGTCCATCGCAGCAGTTGAGAACACGCCCTAAGATGGCATTCCCGAACAGTATGACGAAACTGTAATTCAAGACGAAAAATCACAATAGAATCGTTTCCGTTCCACTGATCGATTGTAACATTAGATGACTACTGACATGGACAGTGCTACTGCACTATCAAAAAATTCCGAGAATACTATTAGTGCACAGCTGATGATGTCCATAATACAAATCAGAAGATGTATGCACTAATAAAAGTCTGCTGTGATTGACAGTAGTTTACAGAAGCGATTTGCAGCATGTATAAAATAAAGGCAACATAAAATGTGAAGCAAGTCGAAAGGGAACTTATCGTATGCAAGAGTCCCTTGGTGAAAATCCGGACGGCGGGAGCGTGTTTTCTCCGCAGTATGGCTGCTACACGTGTTCCATAATTGTTCGTGGACTTGGAGTGTTTGGCTGACTCCTTGCTCCCTGTGCGCGCGCGAGTGTGTGTCCTGACTGTGTTCGGTTTCCCTGTATGTAGGTCCGTTTGCGTGTACGTGGGCGCGTCAGCACATGAGTTGTCGCTACGCTGACTAGACGATACAGGCAATTGGTGTCCGATGAGTCAGCTTAATATGACATGGTTTGAGTATGAAAAACAAGTCTTGTGATCCAGTGGTGACTGAGAGCTGAACAGTCAAGCATGTGGGTGACTAGGTAGCTACAATACGTCCTGACTGGACTTTATTCGACCCGACCAATAATTAGTATGGTGTATCCGCACAGAACACAATTCATTACACCATAGTTCCGGAAGTCAAACAACGTGAGGAAATGGGAACTGAGTGGTTTCACTGTTGAAACAGATCCTGAGTAGTCTGACAAGATACCTGTTAGCTCAGTCTCTAGCTCCCAGGGTGTGTCTTCTTCCACTGCCTTGCCGGGAGTTAATCCACCGCTGATCAATCATTCGTGGCCAAACGGTTGAGATTCAGGCTGCCAGCCGGAGGTCCGGATAATGATGAAACGGTGCACAGTGCTTTTTGGATTTTCACTACAGCTTGACGTCACTGACACGTTGAAATCTCAATTGACGATTTCCAAATCCTTTCAAACTACCGCCAAAAATAACTCTTTTTACTAAAATCCTCTTTAGGCAAACTTGACCATAAATTTCATAAAGGAAACTACTCACAAGGTTGCTGAAAACTCTTCAACACCCCACGACCGATTTCGCCCTTCTTGGGGCTCACCAGGTAGGTGCAGTCCCCGATTTTCCGTCAACCTTATGTTCTACTTGACCACACATTATTCTTATGGCTAATTTACGTTCATTTTGTCGGTCAGAAAGCTTTTACAGGGTTTATGCAGCCTAATATTCATGTTTTTCGTTGTAGCGCATCTGATGAACCGATTATATCCTTCGGGTTTTTCTTTCGGCTAAATTCTCCTTTGTCAGGTCAGGGGGAAACGGCGCCGCCCGGCGGAAGTAGTTTTTAGGGCGTCGTCCAAATAATTTAAACGAAATTTCCGCGTCCCCGATTTCCGTCAACCTTATGTTCTACTTGACCACACATTATTCTTATGGCTAATTTACGTTCATTTTGTCGGTCAGAAAGCTTTTACAGGGTTTATGCAGCCTAATATTCATGTTTTTCGTTGTAGCGCATCTGATGAACCGATTATATCCTTCGGGTTTTTCTTTCGGCTAAATTCTCCTTTGTCAGGTCAGGGGGAAACGGCGCCGCCCGGCGGAAGTAGTTTTTAGGGCGTCGTCCAAATAATTTAAACGAAATTTCCGCGGGAATTGAAAAATTCTGCCGACGAGGACATTCTTATTGAGAGATGACTGTATATCGTTACCCTAAACTACTTATATCTATCAAAGTAGTCGTACGAGATCGCCTTGAAACGATCGATTCCGCATTTGTCGTTCAAGAAGACACGATCCCCCCTTACGAACCAATCTTAATCCGATAGATAAGTAAGCTAGTCCTTTGAGCAACCTACAAATTCCGGAATTCGCATGCAAATGTGATGCCGGTGAGTAAGATCGAGATTAATCGTGTAAGGTCTTTGAAATCTCCCAGGATGGCTTTTCTCAGCATTAGATTGAACAGCAAGCGGCTGCACGAACTCACAGATTGTCGTGAGCAAAGACCGACAACGAATGCTCGGGCTTGACACAATACACGATCAGTGTGGCTTTATCATAGCCGTTCCAACCCCATTTTTCATCTAAACTTAGGAGCTTAGGACAGAGATACTGCGGAACTACTGAATATCTGGATTTATACTTAGTCAAAAAATAGTTAATTTGAATTTGAAGAGCAAAATTGGTCTGACAATGGAGCAAAAACTGGTAAAACCATCGAGATGATGGCTGCTTGGATCGACACTCTCATCCGATTTCATTAGCGCCACTCCAACGTTGCATTCAAGAGACTCCAGGATAGGTTTGGTTATGCTGCGAACTCATAAGACAGGTAGCTTCCTCGAGTTTTTGCCAAACTTATGTTCTGTCCGAACTTAGACTGAGTGCGATTCGTTTTCAAACAAACTGGCAAAAATAGGAAACTCAAATGAATCCCAGCTGAAACTCTCATATATGATATTCATCGAGTGAATATACTGCACCAAGTCCGTCTTATCTACCAGCTCGTACGTTATGTGAGGCATTGAAGTATATTTTCCTGACATTACACTATCAATGAGAAAAGTTGCTGGAAGTTGTTCAACATCTCACGACCAGTTTCGCCCTTATTGGGCTCATCATCCCGGAATAGTCACAGAGGTTCCATCAACGTGATGTTATCCATGGACAACAAACTCTGGGAACAGGCAAAATGCACTCAATTGCAAACCGGTTTCTGATAGTGGATCCAGATGAGCTCCTTGAATACTGGGTGGTGAAATATGTTTAGTCCGGGGTTACTTCAAGTCTGGAGTCTGGGAATGCGAAAACGTCGATAAGGACACCATTCTATTTCTGAACAGAGTGCATATGCGCCGGACTCATTCAAATGTGCGTGGTGTACATATTGATAACTTGTTCGTGCTCTCGTACAACGGTGGTGGTGTCCACTTGTCGTCAGTTCGTTGGACAGCGGCTGTCGTGAAAAAAATCAGCGTCTGGTTATAATAAGACTCCCAAAAAGCGATGTATGCAATTCACCATAGAGTGAACTATAAAACTGGCTAGGGAAACACTTAACAAGATCAGGAGCAGGAATAGATCGGACCACGATAATTCCATTGCATTATCACATGACTGAGGTTACCAACTCAATACAACCAATCACGTGCGTGCAAAAAATCTGAAACACGTGATTGGTTTATTCTATTGCTGTTCAGTCACCCTTCACATTTTGAGGTATAAATATCTGTTCGTTTCAACCGTTCCTTCCAAGTCACTCGATTTCCCTTGATTGCTTCTGGTAGAATAAAATGAGGGGTCTTCTTACTGTTTTTAGGTACTTGATGAAGAAAACCGAGTGCTCCGAATTCTAAAGGGTCGTTTTCTAACAAACTAGACTCGAAAGTGCTCTTCATTGGTAGAGCGTCAAACCACCCAGTTCGGCTCATTAGGGCAAACTTGGTAGTTCTTTCCAACGCACAGGAAATAGACTAAATCAGGGTTCGATTCTAACGTGTTTTGATAAGTTTGTCACTTCGTAGTTCTCAGAGGCTGGCAGAATAGCTATGGCAGTTGGCTTAACATTTGCCTGTATGAGACCCCAGAAAACAACATGACAGAAAATAATAGACAGTGGTCTTAACAGGTCCGAGGACTTTGGATTGATCATAATGGAATAGGGTAGAACAGAATGACACGGTTGGGAAGAAGGCGTGAGTGACTTTTTTTCATCACGTGGCATAAGAATACCCTTAGACCTAATTGACATTGTTGACCTTGTCATTGGTCCTAAAAGTTACGGGAAAGATTATTTGTATTCCCGCCGGAAATTTCCCGCCACAATTAACAATAAACCTTTATTGGGTATCCACGTCCAATCAATGCCCTCTAATGTAACTATAATTGTTTCACTCTGGGAGTTTCTATAAAAACGTTATCCTTTTGAGTGTGATTTCGTCCTGTCAGTGAAGCCGATCTATGCTAAAAAGCCGAGAAACACCTACAGATGTTTCATCCTTATTACGGATCACCAGCATCTCACGAAACTCGAAGAGTTTTGAGTCCAGTAAAGCCGTCTATGCTAAAAAGCCGAGAAACACCTACAGATGTTTCATCCTTATTACGGATCACCAGCATCTCACGAAACTCGAAGAGTTTTGAGTCCAAGACCTTGCACATCCACTGGTTGAACGCAGCTGATGGCTTCTAATAAGGATGAAAAGGCGCGCAGTGCTTCTCATTGCTTCAGCATAGATTGGCTCGAATGAAAATTACAAAATATCTTCACATTACTACCAACCTGTGGGTGGTTTAGAGGAAAAATCATTTCACAAAATGAGTGGAACCTTTATCTTGGAATGGTGCCACTTGAGGAGCCAGTCGTTACGTGACTCAGTGATGTAGCTGTTGTGATTGAGAGATGAGCAGCACTTTAGAGTGTCTTCACTGACAGAACGGACCGAACACCGGGAAGTCACCAGATACCCTTACCGGAAAAGTTTGGTAACAATCGGTAGATTCATTGCTAGGCGACGTTTTGCGTTTGTTACAAAAGCTTCGTTAGGCCAAAGGAGGTTAGTCAAGGCTTAAAACGGACGAAGAACCAATCAGCTAAGTCAAGCTAAACCTGTGTTGAGTGTCGACCAAGGGATTTTGTGTTTTAGGTTGGGTCACTAGGTGTTTAGCTGACGGGGAAACTTACATGGATTCGGGTCCAGCCTAAGGCCTAGTTTTTCTGCTTCGATCTACGTGACGACCCCTCTTGAACGCCATTTGCACTTTTCGTCCGTCTGTGTGAATGAGCTAATTCTACGATAGTTCTGTAAGGAAGAGGAATCCTGTGAACTTTGGTCGGGTTGGAATCCCCCCTGATTTTGCTAATAATTCTACGTGCTTCGACAACCAGACACATTCACGTGTACACTCGGCTTATCTAAGACTGCTTTCTATACGCTCGCCAGTCCCACATCCTCGATTCTATTCACGCTGTGATGCTTGGTGATTTCCACTGCCTCGAATATCAGCTGCTGTGGTGTGAATTGCAGTCCCCGTCGTAAAACTTCCACATACTCCAGATCTGTATTCTATGTCCCTTGTCTACGGCATGTACCGCCACCGCTGAGTCTTTGGCCAGCGTTTGGTATTCTTCTGCATTCCGTGGTGGGTTGTTTATCCTCCTTTTATGCTCGCCAATTCTGGTGTGTAATTCCCTGGCGCTTTAGACTGACCTCACCGACAGAAAGAAATCTCAATTGAATACCACCGGATATCCTCTTTGTTGAACCAATAATACTTATGTTGAAATATGGGAAGCTGGATTGACCACTTCCCATAATGGACTAAGAAATGTATAGACGTGATATACCAATCATAAGGCTGCTGACATCGACAGCTCACGACTGGTTTCACCCTTTTTGAAACTCATCAGGTAGGCGCAGTCCGCGAGTTTCCGTCAACTGTATGTTCTACTTGAGCCCAAATTGCGAAATACGCTCATTTGCAAGCCAATTCGGTTTTGCAAGAGGCTCGCCTAGAACCCGGATCAATATCTCTCAGAAAAATGGTAACAGTACACTTGTGGGCTAATCTGCAAGACCTTCACCCAGCTGTGACACATAAAACTGAAATTGCGTCAAGTCCAGGCTTTGCTGGATATCTGCTCTCCGACTATAATCAGTATTCTTGTATTTAGTGTATGTGGTTACAAAATTTGTGGAAGTCACATTCACATCACGTTTGCTTGAACAGTTCATCCTGTTCTGAGTAGTTATTCTGGTGAGTCCGCACCGAAGGCAGAAGCACTAGCTTCCAGTTACGCTCTTATTGGAGCTCATCGACTGTATAGCCTTGGCCTTAGTGAGATTTGAACACTACTCAACCACAGCATTTTGGACGCGACTGAACCCTCATGTCTGACCAGTTGGTTGTGTTTACTCTTGAACAATGTAACTGATCTGCCAGACGCCTTGAACGACAATCCAGCACCTGCTCTGTCTACCTTATATCAGTTTTGTCCCTTTTTTTGTCGGAAATGAAATAAGCTGTGGGTGAAATGGATAGCGATAATGCAAGGAACCTGTGAGATGGGCAGTTCACTGGCAATAAGCGAACCAAGTGACTCACGTAATGCACAGTTCTAATGCTTCGTACGGCAATACAGAATAGCTGATATCTCCTAATTACGTTTATCGGTGTATTCCGATATGCTCAAAATGAATGTGCCGGCACAGTTTTGATCCTATAAAGGTTTCAAACTTTTCAGAAGAACTTGTTAAACAATCGGTAGTTTTTTGCTTTTGACACAAAAGCGACATCAGGCCAAGTGAGCAGGTCACCGAATTGGCCAGGTTATAAGGCAGACGGGGAACCTCTTCTCACTAGATCAGTGTTGCGTGTCAATAAACAGCTCTTGTCGGCTAGTATGGGTGCCCAAATCTTGAATTGGTGGTTTGGAGGAGTTTCAAATTAGAAAAGGTTTGGAACCGATTGAGAAGTCATCGTTTCAGGAGAGCTTGATAAACAATCGGTAGTTTTTATTTGGGCAACGTTTCGCTTTTGACACAAAAGCTTCATCAGGCCAAGTCAGCAGTGTCAATTAACGGCTCTTATCGGTTGGTGAAGTTGTCAAAATCTTGCTTTGGTGGATTGGGTTGGGGGGTCAAATTAATTCTGACCGGGTTTGGGTTATTAATCTTCCACTTCAGGGTTCTTCAGTTGATGATTCACCTCGGTTGCCACTGGTTGATTTTTCCTGGTCTTTGTAGGGTCGTGAGTGCTCCGACAATTTATTTGGAGGGGGTTGAGGTCAAGCGGAATTCAGATGATGACCACTCTTCCTTCTGATAATCGCACACCAAAATGTGTCAGCTCGATTGACCCAAGGCCGTTCTCCACACGCTTGACAGTTCCACGCCTTCCATTCTGTTAACACTGGGATGTTTGGCGATTTCTACCGCCTCGGCTATCAGTCTCTGTGAGGTGGACCGTAGTCCTCGCCTCAAAACCTCAACATTTTCTAATTCTATTTTGTGGCCCGTGTCGAGTGCGTGTCTACTGTGTCAACAAAATCAAGTGTAATGACTGTACCAAAGTCTATACAGGACAGACGGCCAGGGAACTACAGATCAGAGTCGGAGAGCATAGGAGAAAAATAAACAGGCCACCGAGAAACGCAGATGAATATCAAGCGTTACTGACATAGAAAATGTTGAGGTTTTGAGGCGAGGACTACGGTCCACGCCACACAGACTGATCGCCGAGGCAGTAGAAATCGCCAAGCACCCCAGTGTTAATAGAGCAGGTGTGGAACTCGCAAGTGTGTGGAGAACGGTTCTGAATCAGTCGAGCTGACACGTGTTGGTGTGCGGTCATCATCTGAAGTCCACTTGACCTCAACCCTTCAGTGGCCTATTTATTTTTCAAACGTTGTCTACTGAATACCCACTCCTGAATAATGAAAGAGAACTACTCAGGACTGTATGAAAGTAACGTAAGAAGGAATTTTGAATGTTCTGTTCTGTATGTGAAGCCAATCCACGCTGAAACTCCGTGGAACACTGTATCATCTGTTGTCAGCAGTGGGCATCTTAAGAAACTCCAAAGTAGTTCTTCGAGCTATGAATGGCTTCTCAGCTCTTAATTCGATAGAACATAGCACCATCCATCGTTCGCATGCAGAATCAACATCACATAGCCAAGTGTCGACTGACTGGCTCCTCAGCTGACGTCTTCCTCGGAGCCACCTACAGACCATTGATATTTTGAAGGCATTAGGGAGGTTTTAATCGTTATTTCGTCCTGTATGCACCGAAGTTATTTTTCAAAATAAGATTGAACTGTAATCTACTTCGTCCTGGACTAGAGAACAAAATGAGGTCTATCAAACCTAGTAAATGACCTGACTGGCGCATAAGAATCTCTAATGAAAGGGCTTCGGTAAAAGAGGGATTACAAATTCCAAGTCATACTTCTTTCATGTATTGTATAATGAACGTTGTTAGCTCTAGCTGAGATATCGGAGAATGTTTTCCTGCAGTTGCTCGCTCTGATAAAATCACTTTTGGTCAGGCATTTCAAGTTGCCAACTTAAAGGGAGAAATCCGAAAACTGACCAATCAACCACTGTAACAAAAAACACCTGGTTTTCTGTGACATCAACAATTGTCTTGGGTTTGACCAAAATAATACTGTTTCAAACAGGTAGCTTAAAATTCGACACTCGCTCGACAATCGTTCTATTCGTACAACCCTTTGTGCTGTTCACAAGCAACAGTATAAGCCAAGTCGTAGGACAATTTGTGCTGAAGTAGCACCGATCCCCTGAAGCAGAGCGCATTCAACAGGAATATGACACTTCTGAGTGCACAGAAAATGGGTTACTGTTCACCTTCCACCACTTGTAATCACTCGATGAGGGAATCGGATAGATTGGTTTCGTCACGACAGATAGCCGTCTGCGTGTTGTGTGCACCAATAAGACAACCGTTTAGGGCGGACTGGTTATCGTAGAAGATCCGTGTTGATAAGGTCCGCCCAACGTCATCCCACCGCGTTCGAATTGTGTAAGAGGCGATGTTTGCCGAAGCCGCTGACTGACTTCTCGTCTAACTCCTGGAACCTTATGAAACACGGACGAGTATATCTTCAGTATCATTAATTTCGTGTTCTTACCTCATCTGGTTGTACTTTTATTTATAGGTGATTCCGAGGGTGATCGCATAAAAAACCAAGCGGTCTTATCGTTGGTACCTCTGATCAAGTAAATATCCAGGACTGAGTACTCAGAAGAACCTAATAACATAATGGACTCAAAAATTGAAGTTTCCTTGAATGGAAGAAGCAATTTTCCATCAGACTGCAGCCAACATTCATTGAATTTAGCAACTTTTGCTTGCCGATTTAGAAGCTCACTTAAAAATGTTCGGGCTTCAGGGTAAGCGCTCTTCATTAGTAGCTGTTCATCACTCTTCTTCAGACAGAAATTATTTATTCCAAACGGTGTGATCTAAACTGGTCCAAACTAGGAGCTGAAAATATATTTTTGCTAGAATTCTGAGGATGGACAGTCAAACACCATTGGTAAGCTGTTATTACTTGCAAATTCCCCATCCAAGCACACATCTCGAATATCGTACACCGACTGAGTGGCTTAGTTCAGCACATTCAGTTGCTTAGAAACATCATAAACGAGAGATTCAGCTGGGTTCAAGGTGAGTCTCTCGCAAAGTCAAATTAGCTTGCAAGTGAGTGTATTTCGCTAAGTTCGTGCAATTTGGATTCAAGTAGAACATAAGTTTGACGGAAACTCGTGCACTGCGCCTACCTGATGAGCCCCAAGAAGGACAAAACCGGTCGTGAGCTGTCGAGGAATTTTCAGCAAACTTAGGAGTAGTGTATCACGTTTATCACAAACTTGTTCCAAGTCATACCTTGAAAATTACGCTATCCTAAGTGTGGCACACAGACCAGCAGTGATTCAGTTTGGATTGTAACTGATTAGTCTGGAACGGCTCTTTCATGCTCGGAGATTTTTTCGACCAAGATCCCTAAGAAGTAACCAAACTCTCTTCACTAGTCGTGTTCTCAGTGATTCGCTGGTGTAATTTTGTTTCAGTACAACCGTGACTCGTGGTGGCAGAGTAAGGTCCCTAGTATTTACGAGCATTTTGGGCTAACTGTTAAACTAAGTGCGAAAGTTCAGTGGTCAGCTAAAAGTCTGGTGGGTTTAACGAAAAAATATCGCAACTTTTGGTTACATATTTCGCATCCGAAGTTTAGTTTTGATTCACCTGTTCCGTGGATTCATAGGCTTAGGACGATTCTGCAACCTTCCTTCTTTTCAGTAGTTACGATCCAGTTTAGATCAAGGAATCAAACTGCAATATCAGTGGTCTGCTGATGGGTTGAAGCTTGGTTAGACGGGACGACAAATGACGCCAAGAGGAGTACTCTACTCCTGTGAAGAGTCAAGTGTTTACTTCAGAGTACTGACTGCACCTGTTGACGAAGGTCATGGGAACACAACCACATTTGCATCGTACGTAGCGGTCGAGTACTCTAGTCGAGTTGAACAGTTATTTGCAGATTTTCAACGATATATCACGACCTGGGAAACCGACTGGCTGACTGGTAAATCTCTCCATGCTAGGCTTGAAATCTTCGAGAGAGTGATATTGAGTCCGGTGAAACAGTAAGGATAACAATTAAGTCAAGTTTCACATGCGCGGAAGTAGTTCCGGTGGCTTTAGGACGTATTTTTGTTAATGTTTTTCGTTGTCCTGATGAGATGGCATTTTCGTTAGGTACCGGACTGAATGTGATCACCTGCTTGTCAGTGTTAAGTTCCGGTACACTCGTTTCCAGAGCAATCCATTGGTATAAGTGAGTTGTTTTGGTGGCCGAGACAACTTTGATTACGTGCAACTAATACGCATTCGTGTGCCCAAGGTAATACAATCAATTATTTCTTTAAGGAAAACCTAATAATTTGTATCCTGACTAGCTCGATTAAAAGGAATCGTGCGACAGGCCGATGCTTGTTAGGAGGTTACCGCGTTTGTTGTTAAGCCAATGCATACAGGCTTGATTTGAGAGCTCTCACGAACCAATGTGTCAACTTAGCAGAACTCACATAATAATAATTGCTTAATACTCGCAAGCAGTGACAGCGCGTTCATCCAAGGTGCAGAATCAGAAGTAGATATTAACTCAATGGATGAAGCACGGCGAGTGAAATAACATGAATCAAACCGAAACCAACCGAAAGGCAAGTCTGTTTGCACTAAATTTAGTCCGTATTGGATGTATAGTCGCCAAAACCCGTAATTTCTCTGTTGAAACATGCTTCCTATGGATAGGTGTGTTCGACAAACAATCGACCGACAGGTTGATCTAGATTTTGGACAAGGAATTTGCGTTCAGTTTTTCTCCGACTCACTGTTTGAACAAATTTCTGGCTTCCTACGCAGACGCCGGACAGGACGCGAAATCACTCTTCGTCCTTGAACACTAACACGTCGTTTGCAGGAATTTGAAATGAGACGCACACACATACAATTACACTGATTGACCGTAAGATCTAATTTCACGTACACAAGCCAGTTTCTGGATTTTCAGTTACTCTCAATCGGAAGACCGAAGCCTCTTAGGATACCGAACGAAGGAAAACTTTATTTAAAGGCTTTCCTGCAGGTGTCAGTGCATGGAACTTGTAATCAAGTAATATGCTACCTACGGAAGTGCCAGACACCGAAATATCCTGAAAACAAAACGCGGTATTCATAATCGCTCTCTTTTGCAAATGAATTTCCACATGCAACGAATAACAGGGTTTCGATGAGACGAGAGCTCATTGGTTAACCTGCACCGTTCAATCAGCGTTTAGTTTGAGAGTCACGTGATTTAGGAAAGCTACGGTGTGGTGGTCGAAGCACAAATCGACCTGGTCACAGTGCGGATTGCCAGATCCATCATTCACTCCCTCTATCTAGGCTTCATTGAGGATGATAATAGATTTTATTATTTACTTTACAAAGTCGTAGATTGATTCCACTGACTTTTTTTAGGGGAGTTAATAAACATGCATAAAGTTTCTGGGCCGACTGTTTTCCAGTTTAATAACCCGTAAGTGTCCGAAAACTGATTTTTGTCCATTATGAGTTGGTTAGACTACTAGAAGGCATTCTTGGCAGGGATCTCAACAATGACGAATCACAGATACATCACAAACGGAGGCACACCCTAATCAAAGTACACTCAGTCACACGTACCGTTATACAGAGCTAACACAACCAGACATAACATTGAATTGGTTCTCGTACTCCTTGTTCCTAGTTAGGGTGGACTGTGTTCTTTCGTTCTTTGTCCGAGTTGCCTAGTCGTGCGTCCGATGTATTTCGCTGCACAGTAGCAAGAGAATGAGTACACTAAGATATTTTGGGCGTGGACTGGCATTCTATCTTTTAGATTAAAGTGTCACAGCTGATTGCTTGTGAATCAGGTTCGGATTGTTGCGGCAAGAAAACTTTGTTCAATAGGTCGGCCAGCAGAGATCCCTTAAACGGGAGGCTAATGAATCAAGGAACACCATCTACCCTGACTAGCTTCTGGAAGAAGAATGACGATAGCCAGGTCAGTCGTACAACATCAAGCAGACACAGACGTGATACCCAACCAGAGCTTCCGCATTGTTTACAAGGCGCCTGCTAATCAACCCCGATCAGTACAGCAAAGCACATTCGCAGTGATGGAAGATATCACTATGGAACATAGTGACCCGATCCTTTGTCGGTAAAAACGCTTTGTTCTTATGTTGTAGTTGCCATGGTCCAACTCATTCCCCCACACATACACATTATACTTAACACAACCACAGCACTGCCGCAATGACAAGCCATCCTATTAATTACTTGAACTAACTAGGTAGCCATAGTCCCCCTTCACTTTACTTCCTGCTCATGACACCATGCTCATTCAACTATGCTGTCTTATCCTTTGCAACTGTTTGACTTGAAAAGACCTTCCCGAAAATTTGTTAGTTCAGTCCATCTCTGTTCCTATTCTGCATGGGAATTTTCGGAGCAACAAACATGTTGGTCGCATCTGACTGTCAACTGACCACAGTAAGACACCAGTCAGAAGAGAGGATAGCGGACCCAAATGGGGCCGCATTTGATTCGTATTCAATTTTTTTGTAAAATTCCTAGAAAAAAGTTGCCCAAGGCAAATGAAACGTCTCATCCCGTTACGCTGTGTTTTGACTTTAAAACTTCCATATTACTGCAATAGTTTTCGGGTTCACTGGAGGTGAAATCGATCGGTACTTTAATGTCGTCCGGTTTTTGTACGGCTGTGTGCACGTCATGATGAGTTGGGGCTCTTTCATGTTTGCTAGAGACACACGACACAGCAGGTGCAAGTATGCCGCATTCAGCCCAGTCTATCAGCTTTTGAGTTGAGGTTGACTCGAATGTCCTTCAGAGGTAGATTAGACAGACAGTCATCCGATTATGCTAATCGAGGACGTTCAAAACGCTTCACGTTTTCCCTTCTGGGAGAATATAGTTTTGGCCTTGTTTGCGCACCTATTCAAGACACAGCTGATTCCCTCAAGGTTAGAATGCACCCACCGATAGGTGCATTTTGCCAATCCTGAAAAAAAAAACAGAATACGCAACGCAGTGCCGCTAGGGTCACATCTCACGGACACAGACGCGCACGTGAGCCAGGGGCGCGCATGTCGGGTTCACATACGTTGAGTACACACATGTTGAGTTCACGCGTTTCCTCCTACATAGGCACTGAACTGAGTGGACAACCGTGTAAGTACAATCAATTACGATCAGTGGGCAGACGGTACCTGGTTTCTTTCTCCCTCTTTGAGGTAATGTGAGTGAGAAACACACCAACCATTTAGAATATTCGGGCCTGACAATAAATCGCGGTGAATGCGACATTAAGGACACCGGTGCGGTGCGTTTTCACACGGCATTTTACACTGCCTCAGTAAAACATGCAGGCGTGTTCCCACAGCAACTAGCACACTCCGATGTGTGCGGTACTTGAAAAAAGCCTGGCGTTTTGAATGATGCTGAGCTGTTCATCAGACCCTGCATCCCATCAAAATTTCTTGATGAAACTTTTCTCTCGAAGATTCATTTGGGTGGATCTTCGCAGACTCCAAAGCCCTTTTGGCATCAAACCAAACTTATCCGAACCAACGCACACTCTTCCAATAGAAGGTACAGGTGACCTCGTCTAATCATATAGTGTATAAACAAGGCCTATCTGATCAGCCCCAAGAAGAGCAAAACCGATCGTGGGCTGTCGACGGATTTTCAGCAACCTTATGAGTAGTGCATTACGAGTAAACATGCATCGTGATATCCCGAAGATTGTAGCGACTGAAACATGAGGCGGCCTGGTGCAGCACAATCAGTCGCCTAGAAACATCACAAACGACAGATTCAGCTGGGTTCAAGGCGGGTCGCCCGAAAAAGCAAATTAGTTTGCAAATGAGTGTATTTCGCTACAAAGGAGGACCTTTCAGCGGACATCACCAGTTGTCTTACCTCACCGGCCACAAAATGTAGCGCTAGATTTGACAGTCTACCACTGTGACGGTGATACTACTGATGGAGAGGCATGCGAGTAGTATGTTTTGTTCTTGTGAATTCGCTATGCGTCTCTTGGAAAGGGAGGTCTGTTGCGGAATCTATGGAGTCGCTTTGTAGCATTTGCTTGAATTTGACTAATGAATGATTGGAGTCGATGAATATCCAGGAAAGTTCAAGAAGTCCCGTTCAGGAAAAGGTGCATGTCCAGTTTTTGTAAATAAGATTCAAATGAGAGTTTTGCTTCCTTGTCTAATAGTCTGTAGCTGGTCAGTTGGCAATTTCCAATAAATAACTCCGCAGCGAAGGCCTTCTTCCTTTCACCATGAAGCTGTAGGTCCAAGTCACCTGGTTTGTAAAGTATAATCGCAACTGGTATAGAGACGTACTTTTTCAGCTGTCCATTGTTTGTGTGTCTTAGTCTACCTCCTTGTCAGTTCGCCCAGCTAATATTTGTCAGTCAGTGATGATTGAGTGATTCTTGGATATCTAACCTGAATTACTGGTTGAAGAAAGCAAAGGTGCCGCTTGGATAAGACATCTTGATAGGCCGTTGATCCATCGGACGCTTAATGAAACATGGTTCGATCAGTAGGTGAAACAACACCCAAAACTGTTGCTTGGTCAGACTCGCTTTTTTAAACTTTTTGTTTGGTGTGTGGTAACGGAGAAGTATTATCACATGGGTTTTTCATGTCGTACGTCTTGAGTACGAACCCCGAGGCGTTCTGTGGTATGTATTGCTTTTAAACGTCAATACGGGTGAAGCCAGATTCCGATCTAAATGTGAGCCTGCCGGGATGGAAGGATTTAGGCTTTAGTTCCCGGTTTAGGATTCTCACAATAGAGGTGGACGTTTTAGTACAAGTGACCCCCTGAAACTGCCGCCAACATGATAAAATAATTAAAACAAATTCGATAGGTTATCTGTTTTCATTCCAGGAACAGGGCCGCCCCGATAAATTATTTCGTGTGGTCAATTGTGAGTCTATAATTACAGGCTTCAAGACACCAAATTATATGTCGTTTTCTCGCAGTAATAACACCATTCTGCAATAGCAATGCCAAACTTGTAAGTTGCACTGATGAACACTGTTTACTGATGCATATTTTTTGCTTCTGACGTCGGCTTCCAGGATGTCTATACCTAAATAAACGTGCTGCGGTCACACGACTTTCATAGAGTTGAATGGACTTTTGTACGTTGAGTTTAGTTTTGTCCTACACTGCACATTTACTGAGTTCGGGATGCTAAACCCTGATTAGTCTCTCCCCTCAGAAGGTTGCCTATCTTTGGAAGGTGATTCCGCGCAAAACTGTAGCCAACCTATGAAAGACCTTCATGGCCTCCCAAGAATGGAGTATATTCCAGGAATAGTACTGAAATCAGAACAGAACAGCAAGTCTTGGGCGAATTCCACTCCCCTATCAGCTACCTACTTCTCTTATATACTGTTACTTTCTAAAAACCAATCTGAGTACACTGCGATCTGAAATTCTTTACTTCAGTAGAAGATAGTGCTGATTCGGAGGATAAATAGCAGGAATCTATACAACGAAATGATTGGCCGTTGCTACCCTTAAAACTCCCAGACTGAGGTCATCTCGGTTAAATATCAATAGCTTTTTTCAAGGGTTGTGTGTTTCGTCTACCATGGCTTTGCAAGAGAACTTGTTTAGAGCACGCGTTTCGGCTTTCATCTTCATCAGTTTCTGTGGTTCATAGGATAGGTGCAGCGTAGCAGTGGACCATCACAAACGAGAGGTCCCCTGTCAAGCCACATTCGCGTGCAGATGTGAGTATTTGCCGAAATCTGTCCCATGTCGGTTTAATTAGAACAGATGCTTGACAGAAACTAGGAAAACGCTCCTGCCTGATGAGCCAGAATAAGGGAGAAACCGATCGTGGTCTGTCAAAGAGTATCCAGCAAACTTAACAGCGTGATATGGCGTTAAGTTGTAGCGTTATTCCGTCAGAGTCACTAAAACAGGTTAAGAATTGCTGATTTGTACCGCCACGGCCTTCTGATCACATGCTTGTTCACTGGTTAACCCTCTGACACCCCAGAAACCGCCGACTGAACAATGTGGTGGTTCCACCTGCTTCAGTGGCCCACTGTGATAAGGTGGCACAGGCTTGCATGATCAAGTAGGGCGAGTCTGTTCTTCTTGTCTGAGACCACACTCAGTGAGTTCAGTGAACACGAAAATGGCCTCTCGTGGGACTCCGCTGCATTGTATGATCAAGACGTCGAACGGTACAAAGAAACTGACAGCCATATGTCCTGGGTTAGAGCCCGGTATACGTAAAGAGCTTACATCGGCGACTTGTGAGCGCACACTTTTGGATCCACTGTTATTATCAATAATGTTTCTCACAAAGCCAGAAGTTTTGGGTTTTAATCGCACAGCAGTACGATAAAGGTATGCAACCAGCCAAACAAGTGGCCTGTCTTAAAGACATCAGCAACTTCTATTTCGATGTGACAGCTTGTGGATTTAGTCGATTGTGAAGGAAGGCCCCTCAACGACTACGTTTTGTGTATTCCAAGGTCGTTAAGAAATACATTGGTCAGCTCTCTCGATAAAGGTGTCACGGGATCCGGAAATGAACCCATAAATGGAATAAAAGACAGAATTCCAGGACCTAGTTTGAAACAGTAATTAAGTTCACAGAAGGTGGGAACATTTAGTTGGCCTCATGCATGCGAATTATAGTGAATTGAAGCTGTCGTTTAGTACTGTATAATACATGGTTACCAACAAGATCTGTGACGACCAGAACCGGAATGCAGTATAATGAGGTATTTTCAAGCGGTCGTCGGACGAAACTTTTCTAGAATAAAATTTCTCCGTTATCCTGTATCCATTTGCCGAGCCTGGTGAGTGATTTGTAAACGTTTCTTAGCCAGCTGCGAAGACATCATGAATATACCATCTGTTTACGATCTGAAGACACCTCATTGAATGTTGACGAATCATCTGCAACTCAGTACATTTTCAATATCCGCAGATTCCTTTCACGTAGCCCCCTTTCTGGGTCGACTCCATCCAATATTCCCCCTGGACTTTCACTTCGTTGTCACAAGGGTTTCACGTTTTACGTTTGCGGCTGATGCAATTGATTCGAACTAGTAACATCAAAGTTTCTCTTCTGGCTGTCATGAAATACACACTGGAACAACTGATTCGGTTGAATGCCTGTGGACTTGCCTGTCTGGTTCCGTTCCTCAAGTCAATACGCTTGGAGCAATTTACTACTTCACAGTAGAGTGGCTCCACTTTGCCATGTCGACTTTGTGCAGTTTTATTTGTAGGTTGCATGTGGTAATTACCAAATTACTTGCGACTGCTTTGTGTGAATATGCTAATTAATTGCCAAAGCATTTCATTTTAGTGGATACGTGAATCTCAGAGAATATTATTTGTATCAATCCGGGATGTTTTTACTTGGTTAGGAATAACTCATGGAAAAGCTTTTGGCCTGCCTTGAAAACGATTTGCATGACAGCCTTACTGCATAAGGGTATTCAGTTGAGAAGACTTTTGCCTGTATTCCATAACTTGTAGCCTAAACAACTATCCTCATGCTATTTCCCAGAGAGGAGGAAGTTGATGACGGACGGCGACCTAAAAACCACGAAACGTCATTCCCTGCCATTTCGATATCTTATGCGTGAACATCAGTCAACTAACCACTGCTTAGAGCCATCGATTTGAAACTGTGATCAATAATCAATCGATGTCTGGGTGTCTGATTTGCTTGCCTTAAAATAAGACCAGGGAGCAATTTTACTGCGTCTTTTACTCTTTCAAAAGTGGAGTCTCCTCTTGACACCTAAATGAGCATGGGAACGTGACCGTTCTCCGTTTAAAACGAAGCCGGACCAGCCACGTGATTTTGCCTTACGCATTCAAATCCCCTATGTGAGCAAACAAGCAGCTCCATATTTCACAAGTTCTGCTATACACACACCAGAAATGTTAACTGGTCAACAAAGTTTGAGGGACCAGAGAAACTGAGACAGGCAATCAAGGGGGTGACACCTTGACAACCGACTCCAACGAGAAGCTAGAAATCGATACCATCAGTAACTTACGTATAGAATGTTGACCGTTCTCATGGTAAAAACATGTCTAGTTGCAAACCACCTGGTGTTATTTTTGTAATCCTGGCTTTGTCTGTTGTTCCAACTCCACGAATCCGTTTGTTCGACAGACAAACAGCGTTTAGAATAGAATTTTGGAAGACCGTGTAATGTATTATTTTATCTGAAACTTAGCAATTCGAAGTCTTGTCTAACACGGTCACAGAAAACCTATTTCTTTCAACCTTTATGATTTTCTAATCAGTAGAAACTCGCCAACCCTGTTTACCAGTTTTCTTTGGACATCGCATATATTTATTTTGTCGCACACAGCCTTTGGCAACGGCCCTGTCACTGGAGCAGCGGACCGAAAAATACCCATCCAAGCCTCGTTAAATGTCATTTTGAATCGCATTGCGAACTGAAGATACATACGCTCAGCAGGACAAAATAAACTCCAGTCAAACGTCTATTGCCGGCTTTGCATTCGAATCCTGGTCCTTCGACTTTATTTTGAACTCAAGCGTACTAAATTTAGTAATGAACCTCGTTGTCAACCCTAACAAGGAATTTTCCGCGGAAAATGTAAATATCCTGACAACGTAGAAGAACGTAAGTGCTGATTTGGCTACAAGCCAGCATGTGGTTAGCGCTGAGGCACCACGTCTTCAGTCAAAATCTCACGGCGGGCGGGAGAAAGTCGGGACTAACACCTGACTACTGTTGAGTAGTCAGATTTCTTAGAAATTCTGAGCATGGTCTGAAGCAAGACATTGATCTGTTTTACATGCCTTCATGACTTTCGTCACATAATGTGTGGAAATTCTGCAACTACAAAAGTTACAACTGCCCTTTGCGTAGCCTAATAACGTTACCAATCACAAATGCTGCAGTTGGGCAGATTAGAACTCGGTGCTTATATTTTTTGCAACCAGTGGTAACGTGAATTTCCGGGTCGTCAATAAACAGGGCTTGATGAATTGTGTGCACGTACACCGAAACTGTTCGGACAGCTCTATTCCCAGTTCCAGTGAAGAATGTTCACGATAGCCGTATTTTGTTGACTGTTGAACTCACATTTTGTCCTACACCGTAATGCTGAGGTTGGGTCAACCAGCCACATCACTTAAGTTTGAACACGTTGGTCTGCTGAGGCCTGATGACTCAGCTGCGTCTAGTATGGCTATCCGGGGTTCGAATCCTGGCATGAACAAGAAAAAGCAGTGCTTATGGCCTCTAATAAGAGCGAAAATCGAGTCTGTTGTTTTTTCTCCTCTTTGGTACAGAATCATCGGAATAATAGACCAGAAGAGAATAACGAATTTGTAACCAAAAATTACATGAATACACGTTCTACGGATCCTGCAGCGGATATTTTCACTTCTTTTCAATAACGCTGATTTCTTGGATTTCCGTATTTTAATCTGATGTAAAATGTTGAGTTTATACTACTGAACTGGGTTGTGCAGTGAGTGAGTTTCTAATTCCATTGATGTTCCTACCACCGCCGCTGACTGAATAGGGCAGGGGCTTGAGTTGTGTTGTATGGGTGTACCAAATCCGCGTCATTCAGGTCATCCATGCCAGGTACGTCCGTGCCGTTCACGCCTGGGGAACATTCGAATGGCTATGTTGATTGCGAGCCTTGACAACTGGATAGCCTGGGAACGTCGTGAGCATCGGACAACGAGTCGGGGTCCTGAGCTTGTCTGTAGCGAATGGTGAACAACACCAACGAAGATCATCACGTTTCATCGATTTCCTGGTAGATACGTTGGTATCAAGATGGCAGCGACCAGTTAGTCTAAGATCGTACAAAAAAATCCACCATGTGTTATATCTGCTGGTTCGCCAATCTGTGGTATCTGCTGCTGACCCGCTCCAGTGCCCAGTGCCTGAAAAAAGACTCACAGAAGAGAACACAACAGCTACATTCCGAACAAGCGAGTGGGAGAGCAAACGTTACAATGGCCCCAATCTATTTAAAGGACACTTTATGACATTGAACCAGGCTGTCTAATAGGCGTTAGTGAACACCCGTCAACATCGATCGTGCCTTTATCAAATGCCTGAACGCTGATCATATTCGGTGGTGCTTCTGTGGCGTGCATGAACACCCATCAGCTTTTGCTGAATTGATTGAATGATTGACTGGCCTGGATGCTTGCCGGATTTCCTGTTGAGATTTTGATGGAGCAGTAGTTTTCGGGCGTTCTTAGGTTACTTTCAGGGATCTGACCTTCCTGATACCATGGTTTGAACATTTCTGCACTTTTTCTATCGAATGAATCGACAGCTCGAAAAGTGACTCGAACGTGCTCACATGGACAAAAACGGGTCTATAAAGCTCACGCCGGATCGGTCTTGCTACTCATGTTTTCAGTAAATTCTCATAGGTTTTAAGTCAACTAAAGAATTTTCGAAGGCTGATTGGTCAGCGAATTTCGAGCAGCGAGCACTGTTCCAAACAAAGGTACCGGTTTTCTAGACTGACATGTCAAGGAATGTGAAACTTGACGTTCTAGGAAATCTTCCATTGACGCAAAAACATTCAAAAGCTTTATTTCTATCGGGTCAGCTTATCTGTGCATTACAGAATATTACCTATAAGGTTGCTGAAGATCTTCGACAGCCAACCACCGAACTCATCAGATAGGCGTAGTTTCCTTATGTCCGAACCGAACACTAGATTGTACACAACTAACACACTGACCACTTGAAGATTAGTTTGGAGTTAACGAGAGATTCAACTAGATCTCTCATTTTGGACATTCTTCAAAAGAACGTTTGGCATGCGAGTTCCTGAGCGAGGCATCTAGTACCCTCTGCGGTGTACTGTTTCGTGAAATTTAGTTCCTTACACTTCAGGGTTGAAGACACGATTGATCAGATTTATGTGAAAATTCGATCTGACAAGTCGTCAGTTGAAAAGTCAGTCAACACGTGGTCACGTGATGTAATTCAATGACTGAAGTGTGAATAACACTATATCCTGCCTGAGTAATAGTTAAGCACACTGATGCTCACCCACTCGCTACCGAATGGTTTTGCCCCCAAATATTAGCCAGAAAGTACAGCAGCGAAGCATCAGTGACAAACACTGATGTTATACTGTCGATGATGATGAGCCAGAAAGCCTCGGGTTCAGACCTCCGTTTGTGCTCGGGAGATGCGTGGCATATTGGTGATTCCTTACAAGGACGAAACCACTGTGCAGTACCTCACAGCACTTTGGCACAGATTGGCTTCATTTGCAGATGAAGTCTTGGTTGTGTCTAGTTTGCACATGGGGTTTCGCGTTTTTCGCACAGTCCCTTGAATTTAGTGCGTAACGAAAAATTTTTACTTGCCCGCGCATTCAACGGGGTTGCTAGGTCAAAACATTACTTTCGCCTTATAGTTCTGTGACAGTGTGTATGTTGTCCCAATCAAGCCTCTCCGAGGTGTTTTTGGGAGGTGGCTGATTCATTTATCCGATTATGTAGTTCTGAATTCTTGTTTTTGCGTAATCTATACATGTAGGTATACAGTGGAATAGAAATCTTGAGTATCGCATGCAAAAAATTATTTTCTAGGCGTGGTGTACTACTCACGAGGTTACTAAAGACTCTTAGAAGGATAGCATAAACGGTAGATCAAAGTCAGTCTTCCTGTAACATTAAGGAAGTTCGTAAATGAGTGTAATTCGCGTACAATGTGGACGGTGGCTGATTGGAACACGCGGATATGCCTACCTGCTCAGTCGCAAGAATGGCAAAACCAGTATTGAACTGTCAAGAATTTTCTATTGACCTTATGAGACCTTATGTATAATGACAGTTAATGGACAAGCACAGCGTTAATAGTACGGTCTTTTATAACCCAAACTTTCGATTACTTTCGATGACCTTGGCCTTGAGCAAAACAATCTCGTTACTTTGTTCCTGACGTCGACAAGAGCATTGTCTTCGTGACTAATTCGGAGTGGGAGAACGGGATGAGGAATACAGTGAAACATTTGGGTGCCTTTCGCCTTCCAGGAATGGGTTAACGTACCCCTCTCTGAGCATGGCTGGAGATTCTTCAGGATTTTACAGCCAACCAATATCACTGGCATCCATGTTGTTCAAATGGTCTGCTTGAATGTTGGAGCCGTAGGAATTTCAGATGTTGGTGGTTGGCTAGCCTTAGGTCCCTCTCGCCGTCTCATTTCCTCTCTTTCCGTCTAAGACTTTATTCAGATGCACTGTGATGCCTGTATGGCAGTGGGGCGTCAACGTTTTCTTCTGGTGTGGCCGCCAGTGATGATGATGAGGCTCATGACCAAGGTCACCCAATGTGATCTAAAGGTTGGGTTGTAAAAGTTACTGCAATTGAGGTTCTCCTTTCTCACTATGAATTACCCTCGATAGATTCACAAACAGTCAAGGATATATGGTCTCGTTTGCACGAAATACTGTGTGAGTGTTATAATTAGTATGCTGTGTCATGGGAAGATTCTTCGATATCCCGAATATCGCTCTCAATGGAACAGTTGAAAATTTTTCATAAACCAGACTTTCGTTTGACGCCCCGTTAAAAGTAAACACAAGCAATATTGTCACCAAGTCAAGCCGTTTCTATGAAACCACAGCTAATACAGCTCATAAGGATAGGAAAACCAAGAGTGGTCATGAAATTGGGTGCATTCTCTCAAGGTGACCTACGGGGTATGCCTATTCCTGTTGTCATGTTTAGCGGACTAATTTGAGCCTGGAACACGGCAATCCTTAGTCGGGATAACTAGGCATCTGTGTTGCCGGGACACCATTAAACTTGATGACTAGTCGAAAAGTCGGTGATTTCGCACTTTTTTGTCGCTGTGGAGCCTAAAAACCACAAAGAAAGCTGAAACAAGCAGGGGGTAAGTTTGGTGAAAATTCTTCGACAGCCCAAGGTTTCGCCCTTTTTGGGGCTCATAATAAACGAAAGATTCAGATGAGTTCCAGATGGGTCTCCCGCAATACAAAATTGGTTTGTGACTGAGTGTGTTTCGGTAAGGAGGTGTGATAGTTAACTTTAATTAATTTCCATTATCTTCAGTTTGTAATTATGAAAGGCCTATTCCTTGCAAGATACCTAAAGAATTTTTAGCAACCCTATGAGTAGTGTATTACGTTTATACATGTATCGCGATATCTTGAAAATCGTAGCAAATGAAACACCATGCGGCCTGGTACAGCGCATTCAGTTGCCTGGAAACATCACAGGCGAGAGATTCAGCTGGTTTCCGGACGACTGTCTCGAAAAACCAAATTAGTTTTCAAATTTTTAGCAACCTATGAGTAGTGTATTACGTTTATACATGTATCGCGATATCTTGAAAATCGTAGCAAATGAAACACCATGCGGCCTGGTACAGCGCATTCAGTTGCCTGAAAACATCACAGGTGAGAGATTCAGCTGGTTTCCGGACGACTGTCTCGAAAAACCAAATTAGTTTTCAAATGAGTAGGTTTCGCTAATTTCGTGCGATTTGGTTTCAAGTAGAACATAAGGTTGACGGAAACTCGAGGACTGCGCCTACCTGATGAGCCCCAAGAAGGGTGAAACCAGTCGTGGGCTGTCGACGGATTTTCAGCAGCCTTATGGGTAGTGCATTGCGAATGAAACTTCTAGAAATCGAAGCGATACCTTAGGGGGAGGACCATAATCTCAGCCACTTTGTCCAGACCAACAAAGCCTAATCAAATCCCTACAATCAATTGTTTTGACTGCCACCCAAGATTCGCAGAAAGACAGGAAAATACGTTGCGAGACAATACGGGAAGTTCCGTATCTCAGTCGGGTTGAGATCCGAATAGTGCAGAAAACGGAGTTTGACGGGGCAGCCGGTAAAAAACAGTTTTTCACCATCTCCCTTCTGATTGGCTGCACTAGGCGTTTGTTGGTCATTATTACTTTAGTTAGTACTCTAGTTGATTGGTAACCGAAGAGAGCATCAGGTTCAGAGAAGTTTCATCGCCTTTCGTGAAAGTGCTCTAGAAACGGCGAAAGATGCAAAAACCACCCTGTATGAAAAGACGATCCAGGAGGTGGCATTCAAACGATCTCAAGTCTAGTTTGAACTGAGTGCATTATCAACTTTGGTGAGTGAGTGACGATGCCATTTCCACTTAGGAGGTTAGAGATGCTTTCTCAGTATGCTTAACGAGTATGTGATCAGTATTGATCGGTGGACTGTGTGTGGAATTCCTGCTTCCCTAGTGGTGAGTTATTCGCTGGTTGCTACGACTAGACGAGTTGATGTGATACTCCAACAGAATGACGCTACTGTTCAACCATATCCCGTGCCTACGGGTTGATCTGCCCCAAAAGGCTTCCATTCTGCTTTAAAGCGCTTCGGACCATTATGCTTCCATAAATTAGCAAAGTTGCAGACTATTCTCAGCCCACTTGCGTTGATACTCACAACCGAACACTCACCACGTGATCTGACGAGACCTCAAACATTTGTTTAGACATCGATTCTCTCTTTGATTCGCAATATCTATTGTGCTAACGGTTTCCAACAATGATTAAACAGTGCTTTTTGGCTTTTCGGTGCAGGTCAACCTCACATGCGGGACCAACTCCCGATTACATTTAGTTTTATCGTTCCAGAATCAAATAGAAAGTAATTGGTGGACTTAGCCTCACTGCCATGTGCGGTATCGACGTTGATCATCAACACTCGGACTGGGCTAGTCCCATAATTTGTGTTTTACGCAAATATCACAAGGATAAGATTAACACAAATCGATCAGTTTGTTTTAGCCAATGAAATGCATGGTATCGCGGAAATATTACTTTACTGCTCAGTCCTACTGTTCTTCTTGAACAGGATCCCTCTGACTCATGTGTGAAAGGGAAGTGTCTCTGTTCGGGATTCGTAGAGTCAGGATTGTCGAAACCCTCCGGTAACTTTGTCTAGTCCAGCAGACCGCTGGACCAGTAAGCAAATCCTAAAGGTGTCCAGTGAATTTTCCAATTGGATGAAGTGACTGAGCGTAAATCGTAAGCTAGTCAATACTGAGAGTAATAGCAATTTCACTTGGTCCAGTTCATCTGTAATCCCGGGTTGGTTTGCCGGGTTTGAAAGAAGCTAAAGTAATTCCCCAAGCGAGCCCCCTGAAGAGACGTCACTTCCCAGAAGAATCTGACTGATTTCAGGCTTCTCCAAACCTAGTCAAACTAAATTGAATTTTCAAAATTAAAAATGCTATCAGTGCTGCTCACTGCGTGTGGAACTTACCAGCACGTTGGACAACATCAAATTTGGGCTTCTGCTTCCTAATGTAACTTATTCAATAAATCAACGATACAAACGGGACTCAGTTGAGTTTCCGTTAACACAAATTCAGTTTGCGAATGACTGCATTTCGACAAAATGTGTACTTTACCTCATGTCAAAACAGTTCTTCAGCCCTATGGAGAATCTCCCAAGATGTAGGATTGTCCCAACAGAGACGAATGCTTTGAATCGCTATCCCTGCTCTAGGAGGGAGATCTTGTGGAACAAAATGGCACAACGACTAATGTCCTCGTCTAGAGCAAGTGCCTCACGCAGTTGATCCAGATATTGGATTAGTACTTCGAAGCATTAATATCATTTATATAGCTCAATTACTAACCAGATGTGTCGTAACGCAATACTCATAAGGTTGCTGAAAAATTTTAAGCGCCCTACGACCAGTTTCCTCCTTCTTGGAGCTCATCAGGTAGACGCATTCCCTAAGCTACCACCAACCCTATGTTCTACTTGAACTCAAATTCCGAAAAATTAGCGAAATAAACTCATTTTCTAGCAAATTTGATTGTGCGGAAGACTTATCCTGAACTCAGCTGAATCTCTCGTTTATGGCATTCCTATGCAAGTGAATGCCGTAGCATTTTCAACAACTTTATGAGTAGTGCACTGTGAATATCTCGAATATCGTACTAACTGAAACATTCAGTTGCTTGGAAACATCACATGCGAGAGGTTCATTTGGGTTCCAGGTGAGTCTCTCGCAAGACCAAGTTTGTTTGCAAATGAGTGTATTTCGCTGAAGAAAAAAAACAAGTCTTTCATAACCCTTTGCAAATGATTTCGCTGAAGAAAAAAAACAAGTCTTTCATAACCCAATTGTTGGGACGGTGGAATATTACACGCTTCACCATTTTGCGTTAATATGCATTAACTCACCGACACAGCAATATGTCGGATACCTGTAGGATTCTGTTCAGATGAATCGCAAAATTCTGCTCCATCCCCTTGTAACCTACTAAGCGGGACCAGCATACAAGTGAAATTTCCTTGCCACAGAACACATGACAATTATTGATTAATTGATTTATATACGTGTCACCGAAATATTTCAGAATCCTCTGAAGACCTTCCCGCAAAACCTAAGCCATTCTATCCAGCTAAATTTAAAGAATGGTAGGTTGGAGGCAAACAATTAAATGTACGCTTTCTCAGAAATGACCGGACAGGCAGGGAATTCAGTGCATGTCTGAAAATCATAATGCACTACCCGACAAACCCAGAGGAGCCACTCACCTTTTTCACGGCTGGTCAAGTCCAACAAAATGGAAATCGATGACTTTTTGGCTAGCAGGCCAGCTGGAAGTTTTCTGGACCAGTCTCACTTTACATAAGAGCAATGCGATGAAAGCACTTCAACTACCGCATTCTCATTCCTATTTCTGAGTAGCTACAGGCTCGGTTCTGAGGTCATGAACATTTGCACTTTGGCGCACTCGTTGGGAATCATCAACATTCTTTTTCCCGCGAAATCGCTAACGAGGTTCGAAGCAGCGATTTTTGGCTAGAAGTTTTCATACTCTTCCGTCCACTCACGATTGGTTTTCCTCTGAACGAAATTCAGGAGCACTGACCTGCAATCACAGGCTATCGTCATGCAATTTGATATTGACTGGCTTTTCGAGTAGGGCGCCTCGTTGCCTTTCTGTCTGTGGTATATTCTTCAATATTCCCGTACCAGTTGTGAAACAATATTTCGATGAAAACTCTTGACGGCTTGTCAACAGATTCATCACACAGACCAAACCCCCGATTCTTCGTCAAGGTTGTTACCCGGTCGGCTGGGCTTCACACCGCCCCCTCGCCTTTCCATGATATTCTACAACCTGGTGTGCTACCAAAGAGCCACTTCATGTCTGTAATGACGTTCGGAAGCTGAAACTATCGTTCTTGACTGATGGAGGCTCTTCGACGACCCTTTACAGTTATGTAAAATTTAATGTTTAAATAAAACATGAGGTTGCTGGTAGATCAAAAACTACACCCAGCTGAGAGGAGTGGGCTCTGGATGTCATCTTCGTTTAGCTGTACCACCCTTTCGGTTCATGAAGCATAAGGGCTCAAGTCGCCCAAGTTCAGACAACAGCAGTCAAGTTACCGAGGTTGCGTTTGAACCATGGACCTTCCGGTCAGTAGTTTCGTGCCCTAAACTTTGAGCCGTCTCGGTCAGGGTTCGCGATCCGTTCACAGCAATCTTATAAGCAGTGCGCGATCAAGAAAGACAACTCGGAATTTTGAATATAGTTCTCAACAATCATGAGGAGACCTTCGTAGAGCACTTCACGTTAATGATCATCCTTAGCAAGATGTACATCTGCTTTATCCTGTTTGGATATTCCATCCTTCCCTCTGACGGTTGCAGCCAGCGATGCACTTAAATACGTGGTCACAACGTGTAGTAACAGTATTTTTCTCAGCTTAGTTGTCGGTCTGAGCATCCCAAGCTAGCGTTCACGGCAAAATAACCACTAAAGTTACACAAGGTATATTAACGCAGAAAACGAGGTAAAGGACTTTTTTACAGCGCTTCATATATGTAGCGTAAGCGGCAACAACTTTCTGGAAATTCTGACGCTTTCTGGATGTGCCATTGGCAGCTGGCATTCGGCCAATACTGGGCCACGATTGGCTGTTGGGTCCAGACTTTCGACCAATCAGATCTCGGCTTGATGATGGACTGGCAAGCATCCCGAAATTTCGGCCAATCTTGCGTTGGCTAGGCTCCTCAGCCACAGCAGCACCTGAGTGCGAGCGTTAAGGAGGGATCCGTGTGGAATTTCGCCTAACACAACGGCGTTCAGTAATATAAGTTGGTAGGTTTCATTAGTTGCGAAGTCCTTGAATTTCAGTGCATATTGATTGCGGGACTCAGAATGCTGCGATAGCTCTCAGCTACAAGCAGACAAGCAGACAAATAAATGTTTTTACACAGACTCTGTTTCACTTTGAAATAAAGTTTGCCATCACTAGCGTGCAAAAGAATATCGACGTCGTGACAACAGACGTGTGGTCTGGAGTTCCTTACGAGAGTGAAGTTCATCCGTTCTAATTGGAAATAATCGGCAGTGTGCACCTCACGGATCTCCGGGGTTAGTTAAAACGGCGACCTCCCGTCGGCCACGAGTGAAATCAACTCACGGAATTCATATCAAGCGGTCACTTGTTTACTCGATTCTCGAATGAAAACTTCTCAGTTGAATGGTTTGTTAATCGTGTGTGGTATGCTTCTACCCGAGTGGCATATAGTTTGCTAATGGTATGAAAATTTTGGGAATAGAATTTCAACAAGCATTGAGTCTGTAGGGAGAAAATCCGTTTCAGTAGATAAGTGCTTCCCTGGTGTGCGTTCTTGGTATAATAAATCAGCATTATCAAGCGATTTCTGGGATGTGGACGATCTCTGCCTTGTTTGGTCAGGAGTTTGAGGTACTCTAGTGGAACAGCGGACCTCTCACACCTGTTCTGTCTCGCGGGGGTTTAAGACTGGGTCCGTCTGATGACACTAGAGCAGCGAGCCTACAGACAGAAAAGTGATAGTGCCCCCAAACCTGGGGCAGTAATGGAGCAGAATCAATCAAAATGTCATACGCACACATGTGCACATTGAAATAGAACAAAGTGAGACCAACGGGCAAAATAAGGGGATATCATCGAAGCCACTCTCGCACAGATGACATGATGGCTTGGTTCGATGTTCCAGTGCCTATGCTAGGTCTCTGGTGACCAGTAAACCATTGAAATCCTTTCCTAAAGGGACGTTATTTGTGGTGAAAAAAAACATGGGTAAGCAGGTAATTTTGTCTCCAGGTGTTCTCGTAAGACTTGGGCGTGGTGGAGGATTTCATATCAGCAGTGGCGTTAAAGCATTCCTGCTTTTCTGTGTATTCAAAGGGTGTCTCAAGTTTTCTGTGAATTGTCATCCATAAACCCAGGAGACGCCTACCTCGGTGGAACGGTGTGCACGTTAAGGGCCTTCATTTGACTCTGTCGAAGCTCGGTTGATAAGTAAACCAATGGGAATGAGTCACTTTCTCTTTGTCTCATTTGTCTTGCGACTTACATTTCTTTGTTTTATTCCTCTCGCTCCCCCCGGACAGATTATGCACGATGAGGTTAGTGAAACGGAGAACATTCGGAAAAATCTGGCGATTGAACGTATGATTGTAGATGGGTGCGAGTTGCTGTTGGATGTCAATCAAGTATTTGTTCGTCAAGGTGAGCATTTTTTTCGAACTCCGGAAACAAGTGTTCGCCCAAGTTCCTTCCAGCCCTAGGTCCATTGCGCCAACGTAATTTTTTTAGCCTTTTTTGAGCTGCTGATTACTCAGTAGTAGTAGATTGGAATTGGTTATCGGCATTTAAGTTAAAGTCTTAGTTCTGCGTCATTTTGGGTGTTCAGCGCATCGCGTCTCTGGTGCGCTGGTTCACACTTGAGTTGGCGACGTTCGCCTTGCGCCCCCATCAAAGAAGGCTATGATGGCGGTTTGCTTAATCAACTCGTCCGCCTCTCATGGAGACTAGTTGCCCACACAGTAACTCGTGTCACTTGTCTTGCGAACAGACATTTTTTCAGGTGACTAGTGCTTTGTCGAGACAATGTTTAATCCATATTTCAGTGACAAAGTGTTCGTGAGCCACCGCTCGTTTCATCCGTTCGACTTGCACAAAATAAATATATCGATGAACATTTCGTTCTGTAAGTGGCCAGATGTAATTTTGGAGCTATATTTTTTTTTGCTTATTCGGAATCATCAAAAAGCGCTGATGGCTTGATAGTCTCTAACCTCTTAGTCCTGTATTAGAAAAGCCGTGCTTAATGTTTCAAGGTTCACTCCTCTAATTTGGCGTTCTTCTTCCCCAGACCATCAGCCACAGGATGGGTACTAGAACCCCTTCCCAGAATTTTGCTGCATCCAGGACAAAATTCCACCATAATGAGAAAAGTGTTTTAGATTTTAGTTTTTGAAACGGAATCAGGAATCTATTTGGTGCTGGAACCTGGCACTAACTGGTCACAGCTGAGATAACAGGGCCGCTAGCTACATTGGGTCGATAACTGAGCAGTAATAGAGACCAGAGGGCCACAGGCTCTCCTGATGAGGTATTCAGTCCACATACCGGTGCCTCATCTTCGAAAAAAGGGAATTTTGTAGAAAACGAACTTTCAGTATCAAGGTGGCATGTCACCTGTGTGAACATAATTCACCAAACACTGATGCCGGTTATTCTGTGGTAATTCGATTGGGATTCTTACCGTCATAGGCGAATATTACCACACGCTATGCAACTCTGTGCTGTATCGGATACGGCTTAAGTTCTCGAACAGGCATGGTCGCTGATTCAAGGGGTGGTAGACGAAACGATGACCTGTTTTCTGACCGAGTAATCTACTCCCTGAGCCACTACGGTCGACGTTCCATGTCGTTGTTCTAACACATTCATCTGGCGCCCTACCAGCTAACTATCTGAATAAACGTCTAAATTTAGTAACGAATCAGTTCTACCATATGGGGAAACAAGGTAGGTTGAGGTAATTCAACCATCTCGGATTCAAGATTGTCCATATTCAATATACTGTACAGTATTTTCATTCATGAGTAAGTCTTAGAAATTGTCTCCTCAGTTACAACTTCAGAGTTGCAATTTATTGTCTAAAAACTCTGCTCAGGAAACGCGAATTAAGAGGACAGCACACCTGATCTCTCAGTAGGTGAACTCTAGCGTACTCAACATGTGTCTTGTTGTTTCGCATGAACGCATGATTTTGTGCAACACTCCCCAGATTCCACTTGTCATTGGTTGCATTCTAACAGGTACTCTGATACAGGTGATTTGCGATAAACCACGTTCTTCACGATCCAGGCTGGGCAACTTTGGTGGATCTGCGCGTGAGAAGAAAGAGGCAGTCAGACAGGTCTTTCTGTTCACCAATCATCTGCTCATTACCGCAAGGACGAATAACGGAAGGCTCCGATTGGTCAAGGTTAGCAACGCGCTATCAACTGTAACGGTTTCTATCATGCATCGACCAGTCTCATAAGTCGTTGGCGGTGATAAGAACCGACTGTCCGATTCTCATTGATCTGCATTCTGAATTTGATATTTTTCGATTAAACTTGTCACAAATTTCTAGTTTCTTCGGTATACATGCTCTTTTGTGAGGCATGCCAGTACTCAAATATTGTTTCTATCCAGTGGAAATAAATGCTTGTACGAAAAATGCAAACACATCATTAAGCGCATTAGATTCCGGTCAGACAAACTGGCGCGCTGTCCACTGACGATATTTTTTCGTGGTGCAGCGTGATCCCCAATTTACTCTGCCGCTCTTCTCGAGCGCCGTGTGTCACCTACTGATCATTTGAGCCATGTTATCTTCGAAACACCTGTGGCGTTCTTCCTGAACAATATCGGATCATTTTAAAAGAATTACGAAGGAAGAGGGTTCAGCGGAGTAGTTTTTTACCACGTACATTCGCTTTCCACATGTACTACACACACATATAGGGACACTAAGTGTCTTGAAATACTCTGGAAGCTTCAGACTTTGCAACCAAATATCTTGAACCTGAGAGGCATTTATCGCCATCGAGAATCATCAACAGTGCACATCCTAAAGATTTCTAATGAGTTTTGAAACCGCTTGGGATTTTGTGCTCAGTCATGATTAGCCAGCTTGCACCGGATTGGATTATAGTTTTACTGACCTGCGGTCTCAAGTTCGTATCATGTGATCTGGCATTTTCTGGCTCTCAGAGCATTGACTTCTCAGTATGGGGGTCCGGGGTCCGCACGCTAGTTCAGTCAATGTTTCCTACCTCACTGGTTGAATACTGCCTGGTCAATCGACTCTGGAACGAGATGATTGTAAAATACGTCCAAGTTCACACGGTCTTTGGAAGCCCCGTATAGTTCGTTATCAGTTCTGCCCTTCCTGGGACTCATACTAAGGACGCTGCAGTTGAGTTCTCATTTCTGAGTAAACCGTTTTAACAATCTCGTTTTTCTCTTTCATGACACTTGCTGAACGTGCATGTCGTAACAACCGCTCATCAAAAATTTAGACATTTTGCTTAGTCTCCCATAATTGTACAGCTGAGTGCACAAGTTCACTCGTTTACGATTTGGTCATCAAGAAAGCAAAAAGACTAGTGAGATTCAGAGAGTTTTAGTGGATAGGGACCAAGAAGGGTGAGGCCAGTTTTAGGATCTCCGTGGGTCCTGCGCGCAAATTCCTTCATATGAAGCAAAACGTATCGATAGCTTAAAAATCGACCCAAATGAAACGCGAGGTGGCCTCTGTGCAACATATTCGGACCAAGAGTGTTATAAACGGTTGGAGTGGATGGACTTCTGAACTGAACTTCTTCAATAGTGACATACAAAGACACTTCCTGCAGAAACTATGGGATGTCTCTCCGTACATCTCTCGTTGATTGTACGCTCTGCTGGATCGATCGGGGCCAAAAAAGCTCACAGGATATAGAAATGGCTGCTTCGGGGATTTGGATTGGACAACCTCATCATTAGTGGGGCCCCTTTAGTCTGGGACTTCCCTGGCTAGACGTTTTGTGATAACGGACGTGATATCACTAAGTTGTAATATCTTGACAGTTTGTTTTTTACTTGCTCGCTCTTTTAGAGTTTTAAGAACCTATCTACTATCTGTAGGGTAGCTGATTACCTGTAGGTTAGCCTTTCCCTTGGACACATGAAAATGGCCCTACTGTGATCGTCGCCAAGCCAAGTAAAATGTATTGATTCCTAATGAAAATTGACCTGGGTTTTTAACTTATACAAACTAGAAGTCAAAACTATGCATGAGCCGTGGTTAGTAGAAAAAGGTACTTTTATCGGGCTTTTCTGGTTTTTAGAATTACGGGAAAATATCCCTGATTGAATGTACGCTGGTTGAAGACACATCGGCCTCGCTGCTCAATGCTGATGATGACGGTAAGTGTCGTGTTTTTTTCACATATATTAATTGGAACAGCTGAATTTAGACTTGTGGTTAGATGATGGGCATTGAATCACATAAAACCGCATCTGTTCTATGAAACTAATAGTCTGATGATTCACGTGATCCAGTAGCTGGTGTTTTCGCAATGATGATTTGGTCAAGTCGTGGCCTATTCTAACTCTGCAAATGAGTGTATTTCGCTAATTTCGTGCAAATTGGGATTCAAGTAGAACATAAGATTGACGAAAACTTGGGGACTGTGCCTGCCTGATGAGCCCCAAGAATGTCGAAACCTGTCGTGGGCAGTCGAAGAATTTTCAGCAACCTTATGAGTAGTGCATTACAAATATACGTGTATCTCGAATATTGTAGCAACTGGAACATGAGGCGGCCTGGGGTAGCACACTCAGTTGCTTAGGGACATCACAAGCGAGTGATTCCGTTGGGTTCCAGGTGAGTCTCTCGCAAAAACCAAATTGGTTTGCAAATGAGTGTAGTTCGCTAACTTTGTCAGTTTGTTTCTCACCACTTATCATTTGTTGTGCTTTTTTTATCGTGACTAGCCGCCATTAAACCGTTGACTTTAAGAGACCTTGAGTTACTCAGAAGATTCTGTATTCAGTTGCTTTTTACTAGGCCGTCTGATTCTCTGGGAATTGATTGCTTGGACTTGAGATAGGCGGCCTGAAATTGTTACCTAAGGACACCCTAATAAGTCCCAATGGGGATTGATTTAGTCTTGGAACTTTGTTGACCTGACCACGGCTTAGGTACAAAGACTTACTAGGCTGTGAAGACATGATAGTAGAGTTTGTTTTGGGGTAGTTATTTACAAGCAGCCCTCTACAAGAAAGAGTTGAAGATCTATGTTGAACTGCTCGCGACAGTCAACCGGGCGTGGGGACCCACTGAAGACTTACACGCGGAATGTAAGATTTCGATAGAGCAGCGAATTCAAAAGAGTCAGGTTGACATGAATTCGCCAGCAAACTGGCAAGCTTGCGCATGTCACGGAAGTGCCTTGACAAAGGTATATATTCACGAAAACGTCATCGATGACGGGGATATAGACAAGCTGAGGAAAAGACTAAGTCTCCTACACTTTCAGCACCCTATGTGAACATAAAGTCCATGATGGAAAGCAAATCCAAACAGTCTTCGCTTTGTTTAGCTTTGTTCTTCTCGAACAGAAACGTAACTTTGCTTGTTACCAGACAGGGAGAGCTAGAAGGATGTGTACCGGAAATTCTGTTCAAGAGCTCTCCTGTCAGTCTAACCTGTTCATTCCGAGTAGCTACTCTCTTGAAATCCACTGCCGCAAACATCCAAGAGAAACATTCATCATTTACATACATGTACCATGGAAGAATATCTTATACATCTAACTTTTCAGAGAAGATACTACTGATGCGGTAACTAGCCACCACGTAACCGAAGCCATGACAAATGGTTGAAATTTTGCCGAAATCCAGTGATTCTTTCCATCGGTAGAATATCACTTATTCATGCGGCTCGAGTTTTGTTGGCTTCTGTCTGAAAGCGTTCGTGAACACTACCCGCCTACACTCAGTACTAGTGGATCGACGAAACGGCCGACCTTATCAGACAAAAGGTGAGTATCGATCAAATGTCTCGGCCGCGTCTCAGGTCATTACCCTAAACTAGATGGAATTCGTCCGCCACCATTAGCTGAGGCAGTTACCGTATAAACTTGGCCTGTGTGCACACGCGATTTTTCCAAAGTACTTGTTTCACCTTGTACGATCTCACATGGGACATGCGTCCTTGACTTGCTGCTCTATCAATAACTTAAACAAATTCGTTTGTTATCTGACCACCTAATACCCTTCTCGGGACCAGTTGATAATTTATACTAGTTCTCGACCTTCCACCGGTGTCTCCTTGCTGGCCATTTTTAATGTGAAAGGTTAAGATACTGTTGTTGATTTTCGCAAATTTGTCACGATATGGAATCTCAGACTGTCTGTTGTTTTCTTCAGTGTGCAATCGTGCTCTCAGGGACCCCGCTAATTATGAGCTGTGTTCACCACTCTTTGGAGTGACCCATTGGAGTCAGTATTTGGCTGCGGTTGTTCAATTCCACCTCTCTACCCTTTTCTTCCCAACACCATGCATAGGACCTCCTTTGAGTGAACAAACAATGGGGAACGTTGGACGACGTTCTTTAGATCCATTTTCCCCCGCCGCCCGAGCACCTGTTTCCATAAGTGCTCCGAACAACTTTGCAACAACCCCCTCAAAGGACAACACTTCGACGACCATGGCAACCATGCCCGGCAGCCAGATATGTCACAAACCTCCGATTCGCGCTGATTCAGGTCCGTTGACCTCGGGAATGACTCCATCCAGAAGACTGACGCCATCGGACAATGCGACCCGTCATTCAAGCGGGTCCGCCTTGTCGGGCTGTCCATCGGGAACGACGACCAGATCTTGGGCTGGTTCAACAACAGCTGTCCCTCATCGACATTCCACATCATTGTGCACAGCCCCTACGGAAACAGACAGTGGTTCGAGGACAGCTGCTGGTCCCACGTCAGACGCGAATGTGGTCAATTCTCTGCCTACTTCCAGCGGTTTCCCTAACATCCCTCCACTTCCTCTGATCCACCGTTTAAGTAGCAACTTCAGTATGTTGAGTACATCTACCGCCACCCCGATAAACAGTAGCGGAAATGACAAGGCAGATTACGGGAATCTCGATTTTCGACTCATTTGGGAGCCCAAAAACGGTCAGCCAACCAGTATTTGGCTTGTGGCCTCCACGCTTCAAGAAAAAGCTGCATGGTGTTCAGATATCAGTCAGGTAAGTTGATGCTCTGGTGTTATGTCTACGGTATAGTTTCTGATCGAGAACTGCATAACAGGCACAGCTACCATTGTAGCGATGATACTACTGATGGGAGAGGCACGCGAGTAGTATGTTTTCTTCTTGTAAATCCGCTTTGCTTCTCTTGAAAAGGAAGATCTGTTAAGGAATTTGTGGAGTGACTTTGTAGCATTTGCTTGGATTTGAGCAGCAGTCATGAATATCCAGTAAATTTCAGGAGGACGCGTTCAAGAGAAGATGAATGTTCAGTTGTAAATAAGATGCAAATGAGAGTTTTGCTTCCCTGTCCGATAGTCTGTAACTGGTCAGTTGACATTTTCTAATAACTCCGCAGCGAAGGCTTTATTCTGTCCTCCGTGTATGTGACCGCCCGAGTGATGGTGACGCCATATAATCTGCTACCAATGTGTTTCTCTGGCTATACAAACTACAAGACTAGTCCTCAAGCCAGCTGTGGCCCGCAGTTTAGGCATGGCACAATACAAGACTGCCAACATCGATTTTGGCATAGTAAAGACGCGAGTATCGTCGCACAATCACACGTTATAATGAGAAGGGAGATCGTTACAGGACAGGGTGTTCAGTGTAGGGTTGTTGTAGTACCTCGGGGAATTGGTGAAAGGTATTCACTCGTTCCACAGGAAAAGAAGTCAGTGGGCAGTCGTTTTTAGACAAATTTGCTGGAAGCACTCCATGTACTGAAGCCCCTGTGTGTTCTCATTCGTCATTTAGCCTTCCAGTAATACAAGTATGAAGGACAAATCGATGAAGACCAACGTGTTATCCCCACCTAAATGATTACTTTTTGGGCCCGAAAACCTCTTGTCCTGTGGAATTAAGTGGGTTGCCCGTATGATCATTCTCAAGTTCGCTTGAACTACAAACTGACTTACAGAGAGAAGCATTTCTTATGACGAACAGTATACCCAAGAAACATCTCCTCACAAAGGTTCACTTCAAAACCCCAAAACAGTTGAGTGTTGTTCAGGTGAAAATGAACTGGTATTATTTCGGATAAGCTTGCCGTTGTATGAATCGATCCTAACAAACGATGTCAAGTAGGTGGAATGTCGTACGTTTCCATCTGCTCAGCAATCCCCATGCACGTGTTCCGATCACAGATCTTTTCTCACCGTCTCGTTTGTCTGTTTCTTCATTTGTTCCTAGATTTATTTATAGACACACGCAAACAAACTCATTTGGTCTCCGTTTCCTAGCGAGAATTAACCTTGTGAAT
>NW_008752110.1:90685-153800 GCF_000715545.1 Opisthorchis viverrini
GTGAACTTGTGGAGTGCGGCCGACCTCCTGCTCCCTACGCGCGCGCGAGTCAGTGTGCGTTGATTGTGATCGGTCTTCCTATATGTAGCTACGTTTGCGTGTGTGTGGGTGTCAGCACATGATTTGTTGCTACACCTATCAGACGGTAGACAGTCAATGTCAGATGAGTCATCCTTGTGACTTGTAAATGTAGGGAAAAAGGTGAGTCCTGTGTAGTCAAGTGAGTCACGATTGTGTGTGGCGCGACTTGTGAGTGTAAGGAAAAAGACAGATCTCGTGATCTAGTGAGTGTCGGTGAGCACTGTAGTTATTTATATGGGTGAAGCGATAGCTTCAAGCTTGGCACATCTAAAAAGTACTTTTAATCCGAGTGACCGCTACTGTAGCCCAAATAATTTTGAAACTAAGCCATTCGATTCTCTTTTAGGAAGCGTAATTTTCCTGGGACATTTTTCTGGGGAATATCACTGTGTTTTAGGGGTGTGGCCCCAAGCTAATGTGAAACACATGATCTTCATGTTTGGATTGGTTCATTGAAGACAACCAATCACGCACATCTGGGCACATGGATATTCTGAGATCTGATTTGGTCAGCGTACAAGAGGGCTGAGGTTAACCAGCTGTTGTGCAAAACGCTATCAATTCAGCACCGGATCAAAATTTATTTGATTGGGTTGTTGATTAAATATACTGCCAAAGGGACCGATGCGACAGTGGGAAACGCTATTACGGTTTCGTTACAGGTTGAATCGATAGCTGCGTTGGAACAACGGAATTTGCTGGCGATTCTCCTGGTTTTAGATCGTAGTTTAACACGGTTTCCACTGCAGTCCTCTTGAACGTGATGAGTTGTAATTGTGATGTGGGCATACAGTCTGTCACTGGACTCCACTGCTCAGTAGCTCGTGAGCTATGTTTATTAACTGTTACCAAACTATTTACAACTGATACCACACAATCAAGTCAAATGACTTCAAAACTGTATATTCGTACTCATAAGGTTGCTGAAAATTCACTGACAGCCCACGGCCGGCTTCGGCCTTCTTGGGACTCATCAGGTAGGCTCAGTCTTTGGGTTTCCGTCAACCTTACGTTCTAATTAAAGCCAAATTGCACGAAATTAGCGAAATACACTCATCTGCAAACTAATTTGGTTTTTCGGGAGACACCTGGAACCGAGCTGAATCTCACGTTTGTCTCCAAACAAATGAATGTACTGCACCAGTCCGCCTCATGATTTAGTCGCTACGATATTTGAGATATCGCGAATTTCGTTCTGCACTACTCACAAGGTGGGCTGTCGACGAATTTCCAGCAACCTTGTGAGTAGTTCAGTACGAATATACATGTACCACAATATCTCAAATATTGTAGCGACCCAAACATGAGGTGCAGCACATTCAGTTGCCTGGAAACATCACAAACGAGAGATTCAGCTTGGTTCAAGGTGTGCCTCTCGCAAAGCCAAATTAGTTTTCAAATAAGTGTATTTCGCTGACTTCCAAACTGCTTTGGATACGTAGCTGCGAGATGTGATTTTCCAAAACGAGTTCCCTTCGCATCCTCTGTTTTCTCCATTTCAATGGGCGCCTTTGTGAGACCAAAAACAGTGATTTTCTCTAGCGTTTTGGATTATCAAATTGACTTGCACAAAGATACATGTACAGACCCACCACGTTGAATTCTCCCGCTCAAACTGGGCTCGAGATAGCTCAGTGTTTAAGGGGGGAACGGAACGTCCGTGGTTCGAATCCAAAACTGGTATCTCGACTGCTCTTGCTCAGGTTAGGACAACCTGATAGTAGTTCAACCCTCATACTTCACCCAGGCGGCGTGATAGCTAGGCACCAGAAAGCTGCAACTGCTGGACGATTTTAAAAAAATTCTTAAGAGTCAAAATAGGGCCTTCGAAAGTTGGCGAAATGAGGAGAAGAATCATGGGTGCATCGTAAAAGTTGGTTTACTATCTATTTATTTATTTCTCATGAATGGTTGGGGAAGCCGCATGACATGGAATAGACTTATTTTTCCACCTAGTTCAAACAGACGTTATTCGCATTTCGCTTCCATTGAACAAGTTACACAGGGTCCTAGGGGTTCCATTTCATGATCTGTGCTAAATCGATTAAACGGCCATCCTTACTGCTTCCAATCCGTGAGGATTTTGGTAACTGAAGGACAAGTAGATCGATCTATTGACATTTTGTATACAAAATCTTGCTTCGCCTAGTCAGCAGAATTTCCCGTGAATATGTAACGGGTTTCCTATTGAAAATCACAACCAACTTGCTGGTTGTCTGGTCAGCATACGTTCAGAACCTTTAGGGGCAGCTTTATGTAAACTTCCCCAAAGGTTCCCCCAACCAGATGTCTCTGACAGGCGTGAAGTTAAATCCGGTTGACCGTCCATGTATTACTAGTGACGTTGGTGCTCGATATGACGATTTTAGCTACCAGCTTCTTTGTCTTTGCATCCACTTGTTCAAAGTTTTAACAATTCAGTTTCAACAATTTCGTGTGAGGCGACCAAACTTTAAAACTACACGTGACCTCTACTTATTGAGTCTTGGAGAAGGGTCAAACGCTATTGAGGTCTCAGCAACCTGATTTTTATATGACATCGTCCATGCAATACGTTTTCATGGGTGGCTGAAACTCGGTGATTTTTTCGCGAGTGATGTTCACGGGCTCTATATGTTTGCCCAATGAACTGGTTGAAGGATCACTCAACAAAAGGCACGTGATTACCCTTAAACAGAGAGAAATTTGAAGGAGATCGATAACAGGTCGATATCAGAAATGGCTCTTCTGCCAACGCACCAGGAAATAATTCAAATAGGTCAGTAAGAAGAAACACTGCGAGTTATATGACTCGAAAGGTATGAAAAGTGAAACGTACTTTTCATAAGATTAGAGAATTTACACTAGGACCACGAGAGGATGAAACAGGTTTTTGGTCATGAGCTGACATCTCTACTTCCGACAATCCAAACAAGATGTGTCTACCCCCTACGCTTAAATTCGAAATCCCCCGTCAGCATTTTCAGTCTAATGACTTGTTTATTTTCCCGTCAACTCGAATTTGCACACAGATCCGTTACGCCACAGTTGATCGGTTACTGGATCGTTTGACGGACGCCCGATTCCTTTCTATTGATTTCCTCAATACATTCCTACTCACCTACCGCGTCTTCACAACCGGACTAACTGTGATCTGGGCGCTGAAGCAGGTACTGGCCAACCCGGAAATGGAAGGCGCAGCCAGCACCATTTTACTTCAACATCAACCGGCACAGGTTTCGATCAATACATCAACTCTGATCTAGTAAGTTGGACAAGGCGGCTGCTCGTCCCGCACTAACCCCTTAAAGCCTCATAAAGGCTCGTGTGTTTCTGTTGGCCGTAGCTCGTCTGGAAAGAGCTGACCAGTAAGATCATGGTAAAAGTTCACCAAGTAAACCGACGCACCGAGTACCAAACGCGCTTGGAAGGACTGTGCGCTATCCCATATAGCGCATTAAGAGTGTTTCCGCCGTGACAAAGAGCTCCAGCTGTTATGAAATGAAAGCCAGTAGCTGGCTTCAAAGTGACCCCTTTTCAGCAGCGGGTACTTTAGTGAGAATAGCCGATTGGATTGTACATTCGTTGAACTACCATTGTAAGAAAAAAACCTGCTTCATGGGACCTATTTTTTGGGCTGATACACTACACTTTTACAGTGTATCACCCTCATGGATGATCAAAATCATTCAAGGTACCCACGTCGCCGCGTCTCAAATTGAGTCAGCCTATGAATCGTTCCGTCTCGAGAATCTGTATGACATACATGCCTTTGGAACTCATGTAACCATTGCATAAGATTTTCGGTTTATCAGTAGAAAGAACCGGACAGTAACAAACTTTGTTCTTGGTTCCCTGAGTGCCCTGAATGGCTTTAAGCAGAGATTCAATTATTGATCAATATTGTCAATATGAGATTGCAGTGACTTTCTCCCCTCGAATTAATAATGGTCCGTTGTTTATCGAACATATTTTGTACCTGTTCTCAAATTTAGTAGCCCAAACGTATCTCAAGAGGGTCGCAGTCCAAGCGCATTTCGATTTTCAGACGTGGCAATGCCAGGTCGTCTTCCAGTACTTCAGGAAAAGCTTTCGCTACAAGAGGAGGATCAGCTCAAGGATGATGAGTCTCGACCCAAGACAGCATCACCGGTTCAATCAACACATAGTTGCCTGCCGGAACTGCGTCTAAAGGCGCCAATAATAAAGCGTCGTCCGTTTAACTTACCGTCCCGACCAATGTCTGCTTCAGAATCCCCAAATCCCGCTTCACCTGAAGGAACGATTTCCGCCTCCTTACTGGACTCGCAAAGAATGTCACGTTCCGAGATCAACTATGGCACAGAGAAGGATTCAAAGAACAGTTCCGGCAATCTTGATACAGCAGATTTGGCGGGAAGACCCCGAACCCTGAGTTCATGCTCCTCACCCCCTCCACTGATCCCCCGTTCTCCCATTTTTAGTGGCATATTCAACATTCGGGACGATCCACCCCTTCAGCTACCCAACCTGTCAGAATTAGTGGGCGTAAGTATCAGAAACTATAATCTATTTTCATCATTTGTACAATAAATTTGGCGTGTATATACATTTATCCGTTTATCTAATCAAAGTGTATTAAAGACTTAAGGGAGGACACATGGTTTCGTGCGCCGCTAAGTCAAGACCGAATAATGGTTTGTGAAAGCTCTGGGCATGTTCAATACCCGCTCTTATTCTCTAGGACGTCATATACTTGAAAAACGAACTGAATCCGGATCTCAGCAACTGTATGTCATCACCCGAGCGATTCAGACGTAGGCCGTTCGCTAAGCTATAAACGTTGAGTCCCACCTCAGGAATTTTGAGCAACCCTATAACTGGTGTATTACGTCTATACATATATTGCGATATCTCGAATACTGTGCCAATTGAAACATGAATCAGCCTTGTGAAGCGCAGTCACCAGGCTTCATCACATCACAAACCAGGGATTAAGCTGGCGTCCGAGTGAGTCTCTCGCAAAACCAGATTTGTTTGCAAATGAGTGCATTTGCCAACTCCGTGCAATTTGGTTTCAAGTAGAACATAAGGTTGACGGAAACTCGGAGACTGATGAGCCTCAAGAAGGGCGAAACTAGTGGACTGTCGAAGAGTTTTCGGCAACCTCATAAGTAGTGCATTACGAACAACAATATCTCGAAGATCGTGCCGGTTGAAACATGAGGCGGCCTGGTGCAGCGCAGTCAGTTGCTCGGAAACACCATAAACGAGAATTTCAGCTGGGTTTCGGGTGAATCTTTCGCAAAACCAAATTTGTTTGCAAATGACTGTATATTCGCTAATTCCGTGCAATTTGATTTCAAGTAGAACATAAAGTTGAGGAAAACTCGGGGACTGCGCCTACCTGGTGAGCCTCAACATGGGCGAAACTAGTCGTGGGCCGTCGAAGAATTTTGGCAACCTTATGAGAAATGTATTGGAGCATAGCTTATTTGGCCTTCATTCTTCAAGTGACAGTTGCTTACCGCATCCCTTTCTTGTTCCGCTTGATAATTCTGATGTCTAAAGCATCAGATGTTGGTAGCAAATGGATGCCAGGAAGTTTAGTTAACAGTCTTATAATGTCTCTCTGAATGGCTCCTGCATGAACAAGATCTATAAAACATCCTCGAGGCAATTAAAGCTGTGTCAGGCGTCAGGCGAACCAATCACATCACTTGAGCGTGAACATGTTCTTCCGCTTGAACGTGGTAATTCAGGCGCGTCCAGCGTGACCTGATGGTAACATGCTCGCCTCGTACGTCAGCAATTCAGACTTCCAGCCTCGATAAGACAAAGCTGATGGGGGAAACTCGTGTCCAGTGCTTTCACCTTTTGGTGTAAACTCATCAGAATAGCTGCATCGGGATACGAGGACAACTTTTTTAAACGAGACTAATGTGGACGCGAATTCTACACATCTCGCAATCGTCTGAAACCAATAAAACACCTATCAAAATGTGAATGTGGGAGGGAAAAACTATAGTGATGCTTGCAAACGACACTCATTTTTACACTAATCTGAATCAGCTGAGTCGTAGCCGAAGCTCTCGCCCATGATATTCTCCAACTGAATGTGCTTCACGAATGCCGGCTGGTGATTCAGTTGGCACGATATTCGAGGCATCAGAGTAAATTTTCATGAGCAGAACTACTCACAAGGGTGCTGAAAAGTACCTCTACCTGGTTAACCCCAAGAGGAGTGAGACGAGTATTGGGCTTTCCAAGCGTTTTCAGCAACTGCATGAGTAGTTTCCTCCTCCTCTCGGAGGAAGTGTGTGCAGTCACTAGTCAAAGCCTTTTCGCAATCAATACGATGCACTTAATCTGGCGGATTGAGATATTGATAAACATGTCAATTACTTTGAATTGGAATACTGTAGAGAAACACAAATGACGTTGAGATTGGGGAATTCTTTAGCCAACTTGAACACGCGATTCTCCGTTTAGTAGATCCGTACACTAATGACTGGTAGGCAGTTTTAGTCACTTATACTGAGAAAGAATATCGTAAAAGGTATCCTTTATTGCCCCGAAGCGCCGATGGGCTCTCCCGACCACCGTTCTCATCATCACAATCATCATAATCAGTATCTATATCATCCCGGTCATCATCGTCGTCGTCATCATCATCATCATCATCATCATCACCATCACCACCACCATCATCATCATTATCACCATCATTATCGTCAGCATCATTAGTAACATCCCATTTCTTGTTCGTTCTAGCATAGAAACACCATAATCAAATCCAATCGATGTGTCCCAATACCTTCCCCTTTATATCCCCACAGCCAACGAAGAGAAATTCTGCTAAACGTGAAACTGTACCTTCATCACCATTGGACAATGCCACCTCGGATGGTGTGTTGACCAAAGGTCATACCCGGCTGGCACCACTGGCCTCCTGTGAGTTAGTCACAGATGATCCTGAAGGCACTAACACGGCTGACCGTGCGAGATCATACAGCGGTATCCAAAATGTTGACGAGGCAAAAGAACAACAACAACATTATCACCATCATTATCGTCAGCATCATTAGTAACATCCCATTTCTTGTTCGTTCTAGCATAGAAACACCATAATCAAATCCAATCGATGTGTCCCAATACCTTCCCCTTTATATCCCCACAGCCAACGAAGAGAAATTCTGCTAAACGTGAAACTGTACCTTCATCACCATTGGACAATGCCACCTCGGATGGTGTGTTGACCAAAGGTCATACCCGGCTGGCACCACTGGCCTCCTGTGAGTTAGTCACAGATGATCCTGAAGGCACTAACACGGCTGACCGTGCGAGATCATACAGCGGTATCCAAAATGTTGACGAGGCAAAAGAAAAGGCAGAAACTGTGTCAAACTCTGAGTCCACTCGGCAACGGCGACGCTCGCATTCAGCTGAGTGCTTCCCCGTTGGATTCGACAGGATGCTCTTGGTTGATTCGGTCTGTGAGGGAGACTCAGATAAGCACGTTCGGATAAAGTCAGAGGTGAGGAGGTTGACTTTTGATGGGTCAGTTTCAGATGATCTTTTATTAGAAAAAATCCTATGGGTCAACTGTGTGGTCGAGTGAGATCCTCTAAAAATGATCACGTGATTCTGAATCAAAACTCTACTATTCAGTAGCTTCCAGGTCATGTCAACTGAGGATAAGTCAAGTTCGTGTCAGTTTTTAACATATAGTTTACTCCGCGTCATTACCGGAGAAGGGAATCTATGAACGCAGTTCATCTAGCGAGGCTTTCACGCATCTACGGGATATCGGACTAGGTGACAGATCATAGAACTGCGATCCGTGATAGTTCTCTATAGTTAAATCTGAAAATGGGAATATATGCGGAATTTCACTACTGATTTTAACAGTACCAGGTATGAAGATTGTCGAATGTCTATCAGAGTTCTTTGTGTGAAGTCTGAACAATGGTGGGAACAGCGGTGTCGCATTATACAGACAGCTTGGATGCTCTGCCTGGTTGTTACTCTGTTTGTCGAGCTCGGCAAGCAGATTCTCTGTGCGTTCCATTGCTGTTAGGTGACGGTATTCAACCGTCTGTAAGTTGTGTGAATTTCCGCTTCCGGTTGGTGCCGAAATAGAGTAAGTACAGCTGAATGCCTCGTGTGTACAACCACAAAAGTTTCTGCTCCATTTGAAGACATTTGTCGGTAGATAACACTTTGAGCCCAGGATGCTCCAAAATTCAAGTCCTTTCGTGGATCCTCGTAGTTCCGAGGGTCCACCTAAGTATCATTACATAGATGGGCATATAGTAGGCATAGCAGCGGGAGAATTACACATTTTAAGCATCCCGCTGGTGGCTACAGAACTGTGTCAGTAGGGTCTCGCAAGCTGCTCTGAAAGTGTTTCCATAAAGGAACTCTTGGACTCACCCAAAGGTTTGGTCACTTGGTCGTCCGAAATCGATGACCCTCATAGTCCGCATCCTTCCAGAAATATAGACAGAATGTATCAGCTTTCTGAGCTCTAAATCATTGTGGCTACTATTTTGAGGGGCCTTAAGAAATTTGGTGAGCAGGAAAGCCTTTGCACATGATCGCACTATTTCTTGCTTACCTTCTAGCGTATACCAAATGCCAGAATCCTATAGAAGCGGTTAGATTTAATACTTGTGGAACTTGAACCATGCCATGATCCGCCTTTATGAGCTGAAATAACTTTCCCAGTCTTCAGTGCATCGGGTAGTTGGCGTAAGGATAGCGATTTAGCAAAGAATCACGTGAGACTACCCGGTTACTCGCTGAGTTACTGCTCCCCTTCCGGGGATTTATTGAAGTCCATCCCTCCTCTGTAACATTGTACCCATATACCCACGTAGCAACCACTGCGTCTGAGTTACTCTCCCCTTCCGGGGATTTATTGAAGTCCATCAACTTAACAGCAGTACTTTTGGACTTCACCACTCAACAAGCTGTATAAAATGCCGCAGCCCCAGGAGTGGGTCTACATAGGTCGTTTTCTTGTAGATGGTGTTGAAGTACTCGCAAAATGTCCTTGCTGTGTGCCCCTCCTCTGTAACATTGTACCCATAGACCCAAGTAGCAACCACTGCGTTCCTGAGCGTACATTTGGATTGAGGATATCCTTGATAGGGTTCGGGTTTGATTGGCACTTCACTAGCGAGCAACATTTCGTACTTACCTGCTTTTTCTGAATACAGTTGGCGGAGAAAACTCACTTGTAACCCCCCAGAGCGTTTCTTCTCAAGCGTTCCTGGAGGCTCCCAGGACCATCCTTTCTTATATGGTTATTCTGTACTACAGACAAGGTTTCTCCACGGTTTTTCAACAGTGTCTAGCCCGAAATTCATTGATGTGCCCCAGCGAGACAGCAAGTTGGAGCTCATTCTCATTACTCACACGCGAGAGGACGAAGAGTAGACAAGACGAATCGTTTCTTCGCTGGAACCTAGTATAGCACTGTTGTTCCCAACCGCTGCCAAGCTCCACTCGATTCCTGGCACGTTAAAGTTACCCACAATCAGGACATCTGCCGGTAGGTCACGGGCTGACTGAAAAGGTATCAACGATTTCACATTTTTGTCAAAGCCAGCCACCAGATAATTTATCAAATGGTCTGAGAAGTAGGCTGGATAGAATAAGTTGAGTAATTTAGTGGGCAATCTTCTGCGACGGTCTCCTTCCTGCCAACGCTGCCATAGGCATCTGTCTAGACAAGAAACAAAAGACTCACAGCCTCGGCCTTCGTGCTCGGTATTGAAGCAACTGTGTTCATGAGGAGTACGAGGATATATCGCAACTGCGGCAGGCAGCAGTTTACGGGTCTAAGGTATACGAACAGTATGTATGAGCGGTGCTATACTTAGTTTTTGTACTGGAGTCATTTTCACTGTTTATTAAACTTCAGAAACTTCTGCTTTTTAAGGACCCGAATTGATGAGTTAGCTCATAAGTCCACTAACAACGTTGGTGTATGCGCTTCGAACGATGGCGATGATACGCAACTTGGGCCATGTAAGTGTTTATTACCCAGCCTCCTGTGCTACCATGAGCGACAGTAAAAATTATGGATGAGTGTGGAAGTTCAACAACTTTTCGGTCAAGTTCTTTGTATTGATCTCGTTCTTCGTTCCCGTAGCCATAATTGAGACGGGAAGTTTTTGCAGCAACTTGAATCGCTCCAATTGGACTACAAGTGACGATGCTGAAATCATATGCTCAGAAACAGAACTAGGGTTTCCGGAAATCGAAGTTTGGAACTGCAACCCTCAGCAGACAAATTTTATCCGGTGAATAGCATCCAGTGGGAATCACTTATTATTGTAGTTCACAATAAGTCAGAAGAATGGAACTGCATCAGCAGACAAATTTTATCCGGTGAATAGCATCCAGTGGGAATCACTTATTATTGTAGTTCACAATAAGTCAGAAGAACGAACGCGTACGGACACGGGTGAATTGGGTACACGCGGCCAGACTGGTCCGCTTTCGTGACATATCCAGTCAACCCACAGCGCTCACGCGAGCCAACCAATCGGACACACATCCAATCAGCCACTCAAGTCACATGCCAGATCGATGGTGGAACGACGAACGGACACGCACACGCGCAAACTCTCTGACACACCGAAGCAGCTACTACAGTCCTCCACCGCTAGATTTAGCCAACTCCAGCTTGATAACGTTCGACCGGCCTTGACTCCCTAGCCGACCGCCGCAGACACCTTGGCGCATCTGTGGGTGTTTCCAAGCTCTCTTGCTTCACTCCGGAGTCCACCTGCACTGGCGTCTCCAGTGTTTGTTCCGCATCCGGTCCATGCTTCCTAGTTCTGATATGGTCTAAATGACGGCGTATTATCCTCCCGTCTTCTAACAGCATGTCAATAAGGTTACGGTTTGTCGACTTCACACATCCACGTACCCATTCATTATCTGAAGGCTGAAGTTTGACGTAAACCTCCTCGCCATCTCGTAATGTGCGAGGTCGGGCGTGTTTATCTGCGTTTTGCTTCATGGAGCACTGCTGTTGTTTGACCCTAAGCGCCAAATCCGGCCGCAGTAGATCCAAACGTGTTCGAAGTCTTCGTCCCATTAGCAATTCGCAGGGAGCCTGACCAGTAGTAGTGTGCGGCGTAATTCTGTACTGCAGCAAAAACTTGTCCAACCTTGTTTGTAGGGGACCTGGGCTTTGTTTTCTCAATCCATTCTTTACCGTTGCCACCGCGCGTTCCGCCAGGCCGTTAGAAGCGGGATGGTATGGTGGTGTTAGAACATGCTCAATCCCGTTGGCTCTCAGAAACTGCTGAAATTCCGCACTGGTAAAAGCCGTGCCATTATCAGAAACAATCGTATCAGGCACACCATGCAATGCAAAAACGCTGCGAAGTATAGACATGGTCGACGCACTAGATGCAGTTCTAGTGGGTATCGCCTCTATCCACTTGGAATATGCATCGACAATCACCAGGATCATGTAACCTTCAACAGGGCCACAATAATCCACGTGTATGCGGCTCCACGGTCGTGACGGCCACTGCCATGGTGATATGGGCGCTGCTGCGGGCAAAGCCCTACTTTGCTGACACGCTTCACACCCTTGCACGACCATTTCCACATCGTGATCGATACCAGGCCACCAGACATAGTGTCTGGCTAAAGCCTTCATTCGCGTGTTACCTGGATGGCCTGAATGTAATTCCCTTAAAATGTCCGGACGGTAGCGCCTCGGAATTATCACTCTTGCTCCCCATAATAAACATCCGTCCTCTACACTTAGCTCCGACGATCGTTCGTAGAATCCGCTTAGTGCACTTCCAACATTCTCCGGCCACCCGTATGAAGTGAAACGAAGGACTCGTGAGAGCTCTGGGTCCTTTCTTGTTTCTACTCGTATTTCCGCAGCAGTGATAGGCAAATCATCAACCCAACTCATTAGATTTACCAGTTCGGCCGGTTTCGGTGTGTGTAATGGTACATCTCGTAATGGTAGGCGACTTAGGGCATCCGCTGTGGGATTCCCTTGTCCTGGAGCATACCGCAAATGATACCGTTAACATGCAAGTTTTAAGGCCCAACGTTGCATCCTAGGTGACATCATTTGAGGTATTGGTTTATTTTCTCCGAGAATTCCATGTAGAGACTTGTAAGAAAGTTGACTGCATTGGTAAAACCAAATGATGTATCACCTGCTAAAAGTATGAAAATATCTATGTAGCTGCCTTGGAGACAGAGTCAGTAAATTGCTGTGACTGTTGGACGGTCGACAACTCTGTGTCGGTCATTGGCTTCCTGCTCCATCCACTATGGTATATCAAGAGGCACGGCAGCTTCAGACAGCCTTTTATGGAGACGAAAGAAAATCATTACAAATGTATTTATATGGTAATCACAGAAAGTTTCACAAGGTCGTGCTAGAATCTCCGTGAGGAGGCGTGAAGCGTCGAGCTAAAGATACTCGATACAGATTGGCTGTCATTCTGATCAATCAGAGCACACTTCGTTTGGTCCCTGGTCCGCACGTGACACATCCATTCAATTGACGCACTGTTCGGTTATTAGGGGTGATGCGTCCAAGCATAAATACAGAGAGGTCCGCTGATGAATTCGTCTTAATTGTTTTTCGAAAAGTTTGGTAACATTATATTAGAACGAGTCAGGTATGCGCAAAGACATCACAGAGTAATATAGATGTATACATCTCTAGAACTGAACACGAAGGATAGCATCCAGTCGGGCGAACGCAAGCTTTCTGGCAGGTGCAAAACGTCAGGTTGCTTCGATAGAATAGCTTGGCGCGACTTATAGAATATCACTCAACACACACGCCTAACCCACACCTAAAACACTCAAAACAGGTTAGGTCAGCCTTCATTGTGCTATCAGAACGGGAATGTGAGAATCTTGAACTCATAGTTAACCATTGACCATCCTCTGAGAGAGGGCCGAATACCAAGCTCCCCCTAAAAGCAAGCACAGTCATGTAACCCATTTACAAGTGTTTTTAGATGTGCTTCATTTGAGACTTTCTCGAAGTTACTGTGGTCTATCATGGTGCTTTGAGTTCGTTTTTGGGTACCCATTGGGTTGTTTTAACAAGGCAGCACACTTTGGTAACACCTGACAGCTTACAATCAGCTTTCCGATCCAGTTAATTTTGTTGTTGGTATCGGTCGAGTACTTTTCGACCCGAATGGTCGTGTTTTTTGCATAGTTGTCGTAGTTATCGGATGTTATTGGTGCATAGCTGAGGATGGCCATAATGCAACTCAGGAAATACATGTACTTTTAACTGTCTTTACTGTGATTGACAGTAGTTTACAGAAACGATTTTCAGCATGTATAAAATAACGGACAATATTAAATGTGGAGCAAGTCAACAGGGAACTTGTCGGATGTGGGAGTCCCTTGGTGAAAGTCCGGACGGCGGTAACGTGTTTTCTCCGCAGTTTGGCTGCTACACGTGTTCCATGATTGTCCGTGGACTTGGAGTGCTTGGGCTGACTCCTTGCTCCCTGTGCGCGCGCGAGTGTGTGTGTCCTGACTGGGTTCGGTTTCCCTTTATGTAGGTCCCAGTACGTATACGTGGGCGCGTCGGCACATGAGTGGCTGCTACGCTGACTAGGCGGTGCAGCTAATCGATGTCCGATGAGTCAGCTAAATGCGACGTGTTTGTGCGTATGAGACAAAAGACAAGCCTCGCGATCCAGTGAGCGACTGTGAGTTGAACAGTCAAGTATATGGGTGACTGGGTCGCTACAATGTCATATGATGGCAATTATTCCGTCATTCTATGTTATTCTGTTGATCGTCAATTACCAAATTTCCTATGGTAAATTTGTAGGTGCGCAAGTTGTCTCAAGCAAAGCTGTCGTCAGGGGGAACATGGATAAAAAGTTTTTATTGGCCTGGTAGCTGCTGCCAATCAAAGGGACGTTGTCAGGCGAGGTCGCGTGGGTCGTTACTCTTCATTCACTTGTGCCCACATGGCTTCTAAAACGTCGCTAATAGCTCTACTCTGGATGGTTGCTTTCGAGAGGTTTTTCCTAACACAACTGATCAGCTTGGAATCTGGCTTGCGTATCTGATTGGTTCGTTGAAGGCACTCCTTCTATCAGCTGTATTCCTGCGTGCTGATTGGCCCGTGTTTTTGTCACACCCCTGAGCTACCCAAATGGCGCAACAACACCTGTGGACTAGAGTCTGTTCTTTCACGATAACATCCCGGTTGGCGGCGAAGCATCCGCAACGGAAATGAATGAAAAATAGCAGCCACCTATTCAACCCGAACTACAAATATACCCCCGGTAGAAAAAGCTTTCATGTGGTCCTGCGTGAGAGAGCTGTGTATTCTAGCAGATGTTGGCTCGGATAAAGCAGATATGTCGTCCGATACAGTTGTCAAACCCCGGGGCTTAAAAGGAAAGCCCTGTGATTGAAAAATTATGTTGAATTGTCCGTCTCCAAAAGACAATCCTAAGGATTGGAGTGAGTGGTCCCTTTTGGAGTTGGTTACGTTGAACAGAAACTTAACGAGACCCATCAGACGCGTTTCGTTGTAAAGATGTTTGCTCCCAAGAATGAGATTCCCAATGAGGATAACCGTATTTGAACTTATAATATTTACGCGATAACGCTTCACAGTCAGACTGATGTATGCATCAACACACGGTGATTGAAGAGGAATCACATACCCGTATATTGTACTAAGACTCAATCAGACAAATGAAGCTTATTTTTCCACTACATTCTGAGCAATCTCGGCGTCACCGCAATCTAATGCTACATAGATATAGGCTGCGAGATCTTTGGAGATCAGAGTTGAACACTTTAAGTTTCATCATGCAAAATGCTTTGGTAAAGACATTTTGGAACAGCTTCTTGGCTTTAGTCTTATCATGTCAAAAAGAATGTCAGATCAAATGACCTGGAGACGAAGACGCCAACCCAACTACAGGGGGCAGTAATTCTTGGTATGAATCCACAAAAAGGTCATAGCTTATCAGAATTTATTTTTTTTTCTGGGTTTTGCTATCGTGCTCCATTTGCCATCATAGATGTTCATTTTGAGCATTTGAGTTTCTTTGCCTCACATCAGGATGCTTGGGACTCGACGGATAGTCAGGTGTCACCCAACAACGAGAACGAACCTAGGCCAAGTCCTGAGGTGGGCACTTCACGCACAACTACATCGAAGGGGATTGTGGCTACACACAAGGAATTCTACGACGGCCTACAATCTACTGAACGAAAGCCACCATGCCAGGTATCACAATCAGACGAAACTCATCGCCTTGTCGAAAACTATTTGAATCAGAATATTGCACCGCCTTGTCGAGAGCATACTAGTGAAGGACAAAAATCGACCAAGCCCAAACTCCCAAGCAACACTCAGCATCCAGGTGGGCTTTCAGAAAATCTGCTTTACGTTTTTACTTTGTAATGAGTAATCCAGATGCACGAAACATGGGTTAACGACCACGGATGCACTCGAGTCCGACCTCCGGCTTACCAGATGAGGCTTTACAGACAGTGCTACTGAGGACAATCGCTCTCTGTCGCACTTATGCACTTGTGTTCCACAGTTGGGCCGTCACACCTTTATCAAATGGAATAGAAGCTATTGTCTGTCCGGGCCCTCAATGAGCTACCCGTATGATTACAACGGCTTCCTAAACGGCGTTTGAGGCCTTTTTTACCGGTCATCCATTCAAGTTTTTGTTTGTTTGCAATTCCGTCTGTCTAACCTTAAAAGCTCTCGTAAATTAAGTGATTTTAAGAACTTGAAAGCTGGGTTTATTCCAGTTTTACTACTTTGAACAGAAAGAATTAGTCTCCCTGAATATTATTGATCACAATATCAAGACACAAGCAAGGACTTAACCGGTATTAAAAAGTGCTTCCAATCAAATGGCCAACTAAAAAAGGCTCCCATTGAAGATAAACTTACATCGACTTACGTTTATTTGTGTTTCTCATCCCATCGGTGCCCAGCCAGTACTCAAATTGAACTAAATTAGCGAGCCTAGTCACGTCCAAAGTGAAAATACCAAATAGAAACATTGACTGACTGATGTACCAAATGACCAATCGTCTGGGTGATTGAGTGACTAATTGATCGATTGATTGATTGATTTTATTGATTGATCGATTCTTTGGGTGAGGGATCATTGCTTGTTTGGCAGGTGGATAGATAGTAAATGTACCGGAATATTTGTAGGTCGGTTGCGTTTATTGGTTACTGATCACGTGGATTTCTTCTCCGAGCTTGGCTAGTGGGTTGCAACCGTTTCAGCATAACCGATGTGATATCACCAGTGCGCAGTTGGCCACGCAGATTCATTGCCTGGAAGCATCAAATAGAGTGCAAACGGCCCAAGGAGCTCCTCGTCTACCCTGAGAACGCCAGCTGTCGCTTTCCGGGGACGTTGTTGTATGAGCTGGATTACATGTTGCAGTTATAATCAGAAGGTTTCATGGGGATTTGTTACGTCCATAGTGCCAACCGGCTTTCGTTCGACGGCGCATCTGTAGCCTTTGCGAAAGCAAGTGCAACTTGCTAGGTAGTGGGAAGTTTGCAGTCCCGCTAGCACGACTGTTTAATTCAAGAGATAACTTCATTCTAATATACTGGAGCTGAATGATGTTCCTACGTTTGTTGGTTCGGAATCAGGATCTCGCGAACTCTTTTAGACGGAAAACCAATAGGTTTTCAACCAGGGTATAGTGCCTGACGCATACCATCGCCGTTTTATTTTCGTCAGGACACCCCCGTCAAGAAGTTTATGAACAGGGCCACGATGTAGCAGGCCAATGGGCCTATTTGAGTGGAGTGCTTACTTCCGAAGACACTCGCTTCCGGCGATGTTAGGAAGCCCCACAAGACAGGCCTACCCTTAAGATCTAAGCAGATATGTACTGCTCGATGTACAGGTGGTCAGATGGTCTGTCCGAATAACGCGTGCGTGCATAGCACCCACATGTTATAGACACTTGGGATGTAAAACAAGAAAGTATCCGAACGTTACAAATGTTCAGATAAGTACATTGTTCGTCAAGACAGACACTTCGAGATTACTCACACACACACACACACACACACACACACACACACACACACACACACACACACACACACACACACACACACACACACACACACACACTTGACCGAATTAAGCTGAAATCACAGTCGCAACGGGAACTCTTGGTGATTGCAGAACGGGAGCTTAACTGTGAAAGGTGAACGTAAAAAGTGACTTTCAAAGAAGCTACGAACTTATGAGTTAATAACACTGCCAAGTCGCCGCTCGTGCTCCAGGGGGGTAGACTACAACTATTAAGCGGAGAGTTGTTGGTTTGAATCGTTCTAGAAACGTCTCTAACGAGAAGTAAACAGATTCAGGACTTTTCAGATCAGACCGAATTAGTTAACGGGAAGGAATGTAGGCTGGGATTCTATAATCTATTCAAACCGTCAGCAGAATACACAGTACAAGTGTTCTCACGGGACGTTGGGGCACTTTGGGCGAATAGTATAGGAGGTTAAAACCTACTTGAATAACTTCTCTGGGGTTGTATAGCGAACATTTGTCCAACGCCAAACCCCTATTCAAATGAAATGAGGCTTTCAAACTGATAAGTACTTTTGACCTATTTCTCACCATAACACCACAGTTTGTAACAAGTGTATTTTAAAAAAAACAGCTTTGCATATTCTGCTCAGATAGATTTGAGTGATGAAAAGGCGTCAGCCTTTGTTTCTGGCAGCATTGCAATGCTCCACTTCGAGATCGACTGATTCAGGACATCATATCGGCGAGCCTATGCTTTAGTACCATCTTGTCTGATAAAATATATCATGAGAGAGTGGACCCTCCAGTATGGCTCAAAACCAAACCGGATGTGGTAACTTGAGGTAGCATCTCAGGTTCTTGTTCATTTGAACCATTTTCGTTGTGTGAGGTTTAATCGATCAAAATCGTTTCCGAGTTTCCGAGTCTTTTTAGAACCACATCTAACACAAATTGTTTTTTAGTCGGAATATAAGGTCTGAAATCAGATGCGGAACCCGGTTCCAAAAAGGACGTAGAGGACAGCTATTTGTGCATTAGGGGTCGAGATGGCTCGGTGGTTAGAGGGCGAATTTATTGACCGGAAGGTCCTTGGTTCGAACCCAACCTCTGCCCCTTGAATTCACCAGTCTAGGGTTGGGGAATCTAGCAGTATCCCAGCCCTCGTGCCTCCTTCTGGTGGCACGGCACTTACGCACCGAAAGGCTGCTACAGCTGAATGATTTTAAAAGTGCGTTATCGTGATCTTCTTTCGCCAGTACTACCACACAACTTTTTGAGGTTACGAATGACTCAGGTCAATGTCACTGAAAAAGCTCCATGAAACCTCTAGCATTTTCTGATAAACGACATACTACTGACATGCTTTTCATGACATCCTCTTACTACAGACGGATAGCAGTTGTCACTTATTGAGAGCAAAGTGCAAAGGCGTTTGGTACTTGAAGACGCTATGTAAGCATTATCCTCACCGGTAAAGTAGGGTTCTAGTCTTCTTTCACAGACAGTTTTTTTGTTCCAATCTCAATATAGCTCCGGATTCACAAGCCCATCATAACTTGCCAAAAAGTCAGTCTGATGCCGCTACTTCTCTGGTCGTGAGATCTAACCCAGGTTTACCAGTGAACCTCTCGCCCATCACAGAAGGTCTCGATTTGGCTACGAAACTGATCCATGAGGATCGGGAGAATAAAGGCGCCTGTCAGACGCTGGCAAAGTCTACCATGCTTGCCGCCTTGCGCTGTCCAGCTGGGCTCGTTCGTATCCGCCAGGGTGAAGAGAGGGTGCAACCAAAGGAAAACCCTGTTGTGACAATGTTAAACGGAAACTGCACTGTTCACGACACCATTCAATCATCTCCTTCAAGTCCAAGGAATAGCCATGAACCGCTTTCTGGACAAAATGTAAGTAACACAATGCCTTTGATTAATCCAGAGAGCTGCATCTTGTCCGTTGAGGGTAAAGACACACCGATCTGGCGAGGATTTCCTCGGAGAGCTTCATGAAGTGGAAACGATTGTTTGGCTTCTAAATTCATTGGCCTTCTTTTGTCAAAAATGTCACTTTTTGGGCTTGGGACTTGTCAAAACTGAAAGTGGACATAAAGGCTACTCAATGTAGCTTGTTCTATCCTCACACCATACTGGTTGCATTCGAAAGGTGGACTTCCATAATTCTTACTTTACTTAGTCAGTCAACTACTGAGGCGACGTTTTTATTTCTGGGGCTACTGATTCAGTCCCCGAGTCTCCGTTAACCTTCTTTCTACTTAAAACTAAATTAGAGGTCATTCGATTGGGATTCTCAGTAAGAGCCTTCAACCAAGAAGCCCGAACACAAGGGAGCGTTGTTTAGCTTGAGACTTCTCGGGTAGCTAAGAGTCTAGAGGATATGTTACCACAGGTCTTCGACCCACAACCTGAGGGGCCAAAAGACTGTGTGTGTTTGTCGGGAATCTGTTGAGCAACCTGACAGGATGCCGCACCCTGTCAGGCATCCCCTAATTCAGTCCAATGGGTTACTGAAGTGCGCGAACTGTCGCGCCACGATAAGGTCCACTCTCTTCAAGAGGGTTCAGCATACGCACAGTCCGGTGTTCAAGTAAAAGCTGGGCATAACAGCATCACTATAGGTCAAGCAACTGGATTTCGAATCCAGGCATGTTCATCAAACCGAATTCGATGAGTTCAGAGACTTTCCAGTTTATTGTAGACTAAGCAGAAAAAATTGCCCCAGGTTAGAACAGAGATTGCACAAATGAATGATGTGAATACACTTTCCTACGACTGCGTTTGTTCTTCCGCAACTCCCACGTGACTCTGGTACGAATGTGGCATTCAAATCGGCTAGTCCATCGCGTCCGATTATTGAACGAAATTCACTCCTTGTTATTCTCATCTGTCATACTTCTCGCAAGTGTCTACTCATGCAAAGTTGGATACACCCAGTATGCGTGCGTGCCTGTGTCCTTGCAGTATGCCGCATATTCTGGTTTTGTAGGGCGCGCAGTGCGTAGCAGAGGGTGAACGCAATGGAGGTTGTCGAACTGAACGGACGAATCCGTGGGTCCGCTGCACGATCTGTTCATAGAGCACGAAACTAGACGGCATATAGTTAAACTGAAGTGATCCGGTGGATACTGTTCGGAACTCCGGATCTCCCGTAGTTCAAAATACTAAATGGTATGACTTGACAGCAGGCGGACTTGAGTGAAGTAAGGAGTAACCAGTCGAAAACCTGTTTACTTCTCCGTAACAACAGGCAGCTCAACAATCCGTAGAACACATGTCCTGTTACGACATCTTCACTAGTCCGCACATCTTCAATGAGGTGATGCTACATCTGTTGTCACAAAAGATTTACGCTTAGTAAGGGAGGGACACATATTTCAGGTTCACGGGGCGGGGACACCGGGGACTATAAAGCAGGTGTGTATGGCACAACAAGCGAAATTGCTAATTCGAAGAAAAGCCAGGAGGTTTTTCACCTAAAAGTTTGAAGGTGAGCTTACAAAGGTGGTCGGACAATGGGCCAGGTTTTTTACACTTAACCTCTCCCAAGATCTCTGCTTTTTTCCACAAACAACGAAGAATTTAGTGACCATAAGTTTCTATAAAAAATCTCTAATTTTAGAGAAAAACACTGAATTCAGCAACCCATCAAACGGCAGGAAGGTGTGGAGACCAGTCAGGCCATGATAGCAAAGGCGACAAAGTGAGTTGAGTTAGTATACTTGGTCATGCATACATATTACAAATCATACTGCCACTCACACATCTTCCCATTGTTTGCATGCAAAGGAACAGAAAACCAAAAAATGGTAGAAAGTAGGCAGAGATGGGTAGGACCGTGCATTTTTATCGTGATTCACGAGATCATAGGCGAAACTTTTGAATGTGTTCGTCGAGGTTTCATTTTTCGAGCGCAGTTCATGCCCGTAAGTCGACAAGCACCACACAACTCGCTAAGAATAGCAAGCATCCTTCGGAGGTCGCAAAGCACCTCATACTTTGTGAAATGCACTCATTTGCAAGCCAATTTCGTTTTGCGAAAGACTCGCCTGGAACCTAGCTGAAGCTCTCCTTTGTGAATGTGCTGCACCGGGCCGCCCCATGTTTCAGTTGGTACGACATTCGATATATCGTGATACATGTATAGACGTAATACACTACTCATAAGGTTGCTGAAAACACTCCAACAGCCCACGATCGGTTACACCTTTCTTGGGGCCCATCTAGCAGATACAGTCCCGAAGTTTCCGACAACCTTATATTCTACTTGAAAACTCATTGCGCGAAATCAGCGAAATACACTCATTTGCAAACAAATTTGGTTTTGCAATAGACTCATCTGGAACCAAGCTGAATCTCTCATACTGAACCTCAAACATCCATCAGAACATTAGATATTCTGTTCAGAAAGGGAAACACAGAAAGTCTTATAAAAATTTTATCTGAGAAGCCACCACCCCAGCAGCCGGTCATTATGTGAACAAATGACGTGGATTTCATGAGTTCCACCTATCCTATCCAGGTGCAATTCAAACTGCTACCCATCCTCTCCTGGCGGAACAATATAGACTTCAGCTCGCGGGTTTGATCATTAGGGGTTCGTGAGGCCTCTCGACAAGGAGACACCTGTACACAGATCCTCAGCTTTCCAGCATAGACTGACCTCGCTTGCAAGAGGAAACCTTGACTTAGGATTGAAAACTTTTGTCACACTACCATCAAACATTCGAATGTTTCTACTCACTGTGGACAGAAGTGTGTGCCTACCTGAAGCTTCGCGAGAATGGAGGCGCACACAGAAGCATAAAAACAAAGCACAGATACCAAATCGTTCGGCTGTAACACCCTTTCGGTGCCCAGCTTCCATGCAAGGGAAGTACGAGGGCTGGGATAATGCCAGGTTGTTCAAGCCCAGACGAGGAAGTCAAGCAACATAGGCCGTGATCGAACCATGAGCCGTCCCAACAGCAAATTGGCCTTCTATCCACTGAGCCATGTCGCACACGTACCAATACACTCGCAAATCCTGGTGAAGGCGATATGTGATCTAAGCAACCTCTGGACTGACGCAAGGTCAAAAAGGGTAATACTGGTGTAACGATGGATACTACTGATGAGGCATGCGTGTAGTGTGTTTTTCTGTTAACTCCGCCTCGCTTCTAATGGAAGGTGGGGTTTATTACGGAACCCTCGAAACCACGTTTCAGCGTTTGTTTACAATTGCGAAATAATCAATGAATACCTACGAAAGTTCAAGGAGACACGTGAGAATGTTCGGTTTTTTAAAATAAGAGGCATATGAGGTGTTTATTTTCGTCACGGATAGTTTCTAACTGTTTAGTTGGTATTTTCTGGTTGAGGAATTCACGGCGAAGGGCTTTCCTCCTTACATTCGGCGCCGTGCCCGGGATGGGGATAGAGATCCTGTGACCAAAGCCTTTTGAGGATGGGGATTTGTGTGCCTTCCTGGAGGATTTCGAGGGGGTTGTGGAAGCAGCTGGACTGGAGGCCGACCTGGGTAAGTTGGCGGCACGGAAGACTCTCCTCAGAGGCCATGCGAAGGCGGCCCTGGATGCGGATAGGAGGGGCCATTGGAGGGTGGACTGGGCCACTGCGAAGGAAGCTCTTGCAGCAGCCGACCGCCAGAAGGCCATGAGGCAGTTCAAGGCGGCTAGGATAGCACCTAGATGTGACCCGACCGTGTTCTTCTCCAGCTTGCAGCAGCCGTTGAATCGTATTCTACCGGGACTGGACAGTGTCGCGCCAGCAGTGGCTGTCTGACCAGTTCGTTGAAGGTGTGCAGCCTGTGGCTGTTGGCCAGCTGCGGTTACCAAGAGCAACTAGCTACTTGGGTCCGGAGGAGCTTGTGCATCTGGCACGGGAATTGGCCAAGGCACCACTGGCCACGTTTATGTCGCAGGAGAAGAGGGATGGTTCACCGGTGGAGGACCTGAGGACTAGAGTGGACTAACTAGTCAAAGAGCTTGTAGCAATCACAGCGGATTCTTGGAGGCACATTCGAAGGAGCCAATGCTACAAATGTGTGCCCCTAGCCATTGGAAGAATCAATGCCCTCGTACCCGACCACTTGTACATAATAAAACTTTGGATTACTCCCCCTTTAAAGGTGGATGGCTCGCGATTAGTGTAGTGACACAGGCTGTCATACATGCCGTTGTCGAGATAGATGGGAAAAGGGAGCTGTGCCTAACTGACACAGGAGCAGGGATATCGCTGAGTTGGAGAGGGTACGAGGCCGAATGCAAACCGTGTGCGCTAGCTGTGAGAGCGGTGGGTGAATACCGACTGAAAACTGATGGACTGTCAATGCACTCAATGCACGTAGGCGACAGGTCCGTGCAGCACGAATTCCTGATCGTCCCACATATAGAGGAGACAATTTTGAGAGCAGATTTTCTCAAGAGCACAGACTCCTTCGTCGACCTAAAGCGGGGAAAACTGGTGACGAATTATGGCGCAATCAAGCTTGAAGGTTACCCAAGCACTGCCGTGAGCGATTTGCTTGTCTGAAAGCTTCCGTCTCGTAATATGTAGTCAGTATAGTACGTGGTCGCGGAATACTCCGAACTGTTCCCAGGCGATGAAGATCCGCTCGGCCGTCACTCTTGGATTAAACACGAAATTCCCCTCTCGTCCAAATGCTTTCGACCTTACGGTTCCCATCCACTACCGCTCCATCTACGGGAGGAGGTCCATGAGCACGTTCAAGTGATGCTGAAAAATGACATAATCGAGGAAACCGACAGGGCATACAAGGCGAACGGGAAATACCGATTTCGCATGGAGTTCCGGCGTTTGAATGAACTGACTATAAATCGGGTTGTAGCTATCACTTCAGTTCGCGGAGATTTTCGATTTCCTGTATCATTCCCGATATTTGAAGGTGTTTGAGTTGCGTTCCGGATACTGGCAATTATCTATCAAAGCGGAAGACCGGGAAAAAACGGCGTTTGGGTTGGGAACACCCAATATCAATTTAGACGGATACCGTTTAGATTGTCGGGAGCACCATTCAAGTTCCGGCGCTTGATGCTTAGTTTAACGAAGGAACTAAAGGATGTTGCCGGGTACGGAGACGATATAGACTGTGCCTCTTGGTTGTTGGTCTGTTCGCCTGCAATCCAACTGCCAAGTTCGGTTAACAGACAAACATTTAAATTGTGAAGTGTAATCACGTACGATGTCATCATCCAGATCGGTACAAGTCTCAAGAATGCGCATGATGCGTATGATGGGTGATTTTGAGGGCGACAATGGTTTGTATACCATTAAGTACGATTGCTGTCTTTTCTCACTGCTACTACGTTAATCAGAATACCGATTGAAGGTGTCATGCGTCTATTATCATGAAACCTATTATCGTAATATTGTACTACTGAAATAGATATATGAAGGGCTGATTCTGAACGTGTGTAAACGGACAGGGATGGTTTAGGGTCGCGTCCTCCAAATTGACTCAATTTGCAAAACATACGCACTTGCAGTTTGTGCAGCCATACACCTGTAGTCCTTTTTAGTTGCAGAGTAAAATGCGAACAGGCCACAAATTTTGCGTTGGGTCAGAATAGAATCGAGACTATTCAACCTTATCCGACTAGTTTTGAGACGCAACACATTGTCAGTGCAAATGCCCTTGCTCTAATGCCCAGGTTGCAAAAGACTTATCGAGACTTGGGTTGGAGGAAGTAGTGCGCGGACTTGAACACTGTTCTGGATGGCAGTCAGTTTGTATCAATCCACCAGTCCCATCACTCTTCCTGGGCATGTTTGGTTGTGTATGTGCAGCGATCTCCGAAGCTAGAAAACACTGAAACTAAGTTTTCAGCATTCAGCTGAGTGGTGGCCACTGTTTCAAGTGAGTCCACACTGAATCGTGCCTGAGGGCGACGTTGTTCTCCCCTCTGCAGTAAAGTGACCTTTTCCGTGGGAGGAGGCTCATCACCTAATAGAACGTCTTGTGGCTTAACTGTACGCATGATATAGGTAAGATAAGATGAGCGATGGTGTCGTCCACAGCGATCTATGCGGGTGATAATAGGCTGAAAGATTTTTGAACCAACGCTTTGATTTAGCATGCAACTGCGGCTGAATCGCATGCAAAGTCCATCGGTTCTTCAGGCTGGCTACGCGAGACTCATTCCACCAAAGACGCTGTCTGCCATTGTGTTTAAAAGGTAATCAGAGAAACGCTTCAATGGGTCTCGGCTCAATCTATCCAAGTGGATCTATGCTTGCTCCTCGGATTATCGGTTCTTGTCGAAGCGTCAGAAAGCAATGCTGGACCAATGATAATTGGTTGCCTCACAAAAATCTACAGTGGCACAAGAATGAACCAAGTCCCGGCATCGATGGATTTCATTCCCAGTCTAATGATATCCAAGGTCTGCAGTTATGCGACAGAGCTAAAACTCCCAGGGATCTTTGGCAACCTAAGTAGGTTTTGCCAACTTCCTAGGCGTCGGCGAGTTTGTGACGCTATCACTTGTCATCATCATCAAATGCCAACTAATCTCAGGTCAACATCTCCATCTGGATGGAGTTCACAACGCTACTTCTCGCGCGACAACTCACAGGAATACCGTGGAGAATCAATTCCACAGCTAGAGTAGTGTCCGCAGTGATTTCCAGGAAAATCGAAAACAAGTAACGCACATCTTTGGAAATCTAATTACGATGTATTAGTAGTGATGCGCTCTTCACTGCACGTCACATGTGGCACAAATTTTCTCGTAGACGAATACTGTGATGTGCCCCCACACCTGAGTTCTACCGAATTTGTGATCAACCGTTTGAATAGTTTATTCCAAAAATGTCATCATTGTGTTTGGATCCACTTCAGCTTAAATAACAGTCTTCTTGTATCTCAGATTGACTGGGTCATCATAAAATATCGATCGATCGTACGGCTATTTTGCGTGCTGTTACCCCATCAGTTCTTTTCGGATGTTGCGTTTTAAGTAAATTTTTCTTGTGCTAAAACAAGCTTTCCACTTTTGTGGAAAGAAATTCAAACCTAATAATTAGGCATGCGTCCACAGAGCGTTGTGCCCGTTAGCTAGCCAGAGATTGGGGCAAGACGCTCTCCCATTGGTGAAAAGCTTGACCAATCGGAGTCAAACACCTTCGTTTTGCGGTTTTCGTTTTACCATGGCATCTAGTGCGTTCTGGTGGCGAATCCGGTGACAATTTGCGTAACTAAAGTTTCACTATCATCATTTTGAGTCATTAACCCTGAACTGAGCCAAAAACTAGATGAAAAATTCCGCACGTTCACCTCAGTTTTTCACCAAGCATCACTTGATATTTCAGAGGGTTAAACGACAAAGCGGAGGTCAAACGTAGGTGAGGACAGTTCAGTTTCATTTTTCAAAAAAAAACAGAGGGTACCATTAGACTTTTGCTTCTTAAGTCCCTGCTCTCACACTGCTACTAACACTAATACTCCAGGTCCCAAAAAACAAGAACTCAGATGACCAACCTCTCGAGCTGGAGTTGCAAAATCGATTTATTGGATCGACCAAATTCATCGCCGGGGCTGTATGTGGCACAGAGGAACCAGTTAATCCCCACGTGCTTGCGGGATCATGCAATAAGACGGTTGATCTTCGACCGGAACGTATCGACTCCTTGCCCTTTCGGACCAGCTTGAGACAGATGTACAATGCTAATATCGATTACGCACGTGGGTCGGTCGTGTCATGTAAGTCAAATTTACTGTTCCTCTTACTTACCTAACGATCAATCCATAAATCGGGTCGGAACACGTTGCACTTCAGCACACAGTTTCTATGCTATATCCGATGTCATTGGAGTTAGATTCGGAAACCGAGAGACTCCAATGCTTACTCAGGGGTCTACGAATATCCTGAATATTTCGTCACGTTACCGGGAAATCAAATAGGTATTTGCGGACATTTTACATGCCCCAGCAGAACTAGGTCACTAAGCTATTGATTGGTCCTTGTCGCCAGAGATTCAAGGCACAGTAAAGGCATTGGAAAATACCAGACGAATAGATACAGAAACTAACGCATATGTTGAACGCGTATGTTGCACCAGAAGACTTTGCACTCATACAGACCATCGATTATTCAAGGAGCCTAGTAATTTTTGGAAGTAGTCTCAGAAAAATAAGTGGGCATCGCAACACTATAACTATTCTCTTCAGTATATTTAATACAGGATGAACCTCATACCTTTCGAGTTCATCGCAATCATGAGCCAGAGGGGTTATGCATGGAATCATCGTATTGATTTCTGTAGGAAATCATATGACATTAACTTTTGTTCTTTATGGTAACCCCAACCACACACGTTTTATGACTTTTTAACGTAGTCCACTGCTTTATCTGTTCTTACACACAATAACACATTTGTGAAATGACACAGCAGTTATGTAACGGTATAAAGGCGCATAACCCGTTTTGGGTGGACGGACGGGCCTTGGAGGTCAATTATCAGCGCAGTTGTCTCTTACTTGGATGATACCAGTCACGTGGTTGATTCTGATACTATTTTTAAAATACTCTGTCAAGCAGCGGTTCATCTACCAAGATCCGTGCGAAATTATTGTTTGGAAAGTGCTATTCACCCACGCAACCCGTGTCTGTACACTCAGAGGGCGTGAGGGTGCGCTGAGTGTTCCATGGTTTGTTCACGTGACTTCCGGTCACGCAGGCCAATCGATCGGGACATAAACAGTTCTCACACTCATCCGCAGACCATAATTCATTCCTGTGAACTTGTTTGGCTTACTGGCTCTTAGTTTTGTAAGTAATCGGTCTCTATTGATCAGAAGGGATTGCGAAATGATTAGTTTTCATCAAACCGTCTTTCTATCTACGTAGAGATTACAGCAATCCTCGTACACCTTGAGTAGCTGTTTCTTAAAAGAATGAAGTAAAAAGCTAGAAAGTGCTAACAGACCTATGCAAGCTCAAAAAAACCTCATCGTCCATCACAAAAATAATTTGGCTGTTACATTTTTCCAGGGTCCGGTGCTGTTTCAAACGTGGATGAACCAAAACGTCCCTCGGTGTTCTCCTGCCCCGATCCTGAAGTAATGTCACCACGAAACAGTACGTTCCAAGGAACAATCGGCGATACAGCAACTCCGATGCGAACAAGGGCCGGAACTGTGGTGACGTCCTCGAGACGTTCAAAACGTCGGTTAGTTTATCACTGGAGCTATCAGCCTTATCTTATGGTCTAACTACAACATACATTGATTTTTATTGAGAAGGCACCTCTATGGCACCTCTGAAGCACCTATATGGCTGAGATCGTAAGCTTCCTCAAAGCATTTTCTACCAGATGTGATTTGCTTATCGTGGTCACCATGGAGTCTAAAGGACTCCACGCTCTATTTCGTGGTACTGTGGAGCGGGAACTTCAACGAAAAACCCAACCGTGACCCCGACATTGTTTTCCTATCTGGTCACTGTTGTTTGATCAGACGGTAGTTGATCTGTCCGCCATGCTTGGCAATTGATTTGCAAACGTTTCGTCAGTAGTCAAGGATACATCATCAGTGTGCAGCTGAGCGGGTACATCCTCCGTGCCTAGCTGCTTTATATAATTCTTGAAGAGTATCTACTATCCGTTGATGTGGCTGGCTAATTGGTATATACAGCAGTATTATTGGCATGATTTGATCTGTCGCCATGCTTGGCAATTGATTTGCAAACGTTTCGTCAGTAGTCAAGGATACATCATCAGTGTGCAGCTGAGCGGGTACATCCTCCGTGCCTAGCTGCTTTATATAATTCTTGAAGAGTATCTACTATCCGTTGATGTGGCTGGCTAATTGGTATATACAGCAGTATTATTGGCATGATCGTGATTTGCGCTGCGTTATGGTCTGTACGCGTCGTATTCCATTGGTTGTTTAGATGACTGTTTCGGAGTGTTTCAGATCCGTTTTCGGCTTATCTGTTCCCGTCTGTGTCGCGCTGTAATCTATCTTCCTTGAATTTGGATGCTTGTGATGGCGTTTTCAATTTTCGGTAGTTTCCTTGCTTCAGCCTGATTAAGCTTGTTTGTTTGTTTTAGTTTGTTTGTCTCTGCCTTCTGTGGTCCCGTAGTTCTTTTGCTTACAGTGCTCGATCGACTGGGTCGATTTCAATGTGTTTGTTGATGGCTTTTTCAATGGAGTGCCACGCTTCCATGAATTCACGTTCTTCCTTTGTTCTTGCTTGAGCCAACAGTTGAATGGTGCTCTATTTGAATTTGTGTCAATCTTGCTCTTCGTGCACGGAGGCAAGTGAATAGTTGTCATGAATTTTGGTTGCACGTTTGTGCTCGCATCCAGTTCAGTTGGCCTGACGCCGATTTGATTGGTTGCGCTCTAAAAACATTCTAGATTCTACCAAGGGGACTGAATGAACTCGCAATCTGGTCCTGAAGTTCTCTAGCGCCTCAGGCCTCACTGTAGCCAAGCTTCCATGAATTCACGTTCTTCCTTTGTTCTTGCTTGAGCCAACAGTTGAATGGTGCTCTATTTGAATTTGTGTCAATCTTGCTCTTCGTGCACGGAGGCAAGTGAATAGTTGTCATGAATTTTGGTTGCACGTTTGTGCTCGCATCCAGTTCAGTTGGCCTGACGCCGATTTGATTGGTTGCGCTCTAAAAACATTCTAGATTCTACCAAGGGGACTGAATGAACTCGCAATCTGGTCCTGAAGTTCTCTAGCGCCTCAGGCCTCACTGTAGCGAGCCCTTTATAGAAAACGAGTAGTCCAAAGTAGACGGGAATAACTCACCCTAGGAGCTTCATCTGTCTGGCGACTAGCCTTTTGATCACCCTAATATGACTTACCTCGAGGTTTACAATCGCAAGCACCGCTCAAAAATAGATATATTCCGTTCTTTTTTGTCCTTCGTTAATTCGTTCAAGTCCACCGAAGTTGTCGGTTCTCCTGAGCTAGCATACGTTTACTACCGATTTTTTTCGTCTGCCATCCACCCCGGTTTGCATGACCCTGTTTCCACTCCTGGAAAACGGTTCAATTTGATTTGAACTCGTCCCCGTTTTGAAGCTCATTGTACTTTTTTCTCTCCTTACATCACCCAATAACTGGTAACTTTCAGCTTGCCAGATGCCATGCCATGTCACTTTAGGGTTTTCCATTTCTGTAAGTCACAAAAATAACTGCTTGATGTCTTCTTGTTCCAATGTTTTCCGAATCAGTGGCCCAACTTTTTCCCTGACTTGGCTAAAAATGATTGCGGATCCAATCAGTTAGCCACAACCTTATTCGGCATCGGAGAACATTTCCTGGAAAAGGAACAATTGGTTTCAGAGATAACACAGCTGCACAGCACTTAACAGCTTTTATTATCGACTGAAGTCATGTGCCACTGAATGGTCAAAGATCTCCGTCTGATTACTTATCAGTTTCAGCGGACTTTCTGTCCCCACTTAATGAAACCCAAACAAGTCGAGACGAAATGCTTACTGCCTATCCATGGTGTACCTTCATCTGCTGCCTTCTTTTTGCATTTAGGTGTACAACTGAAATATCCAATTTGTTATTCCTTGACAGCTCCAGCAATACCGCTGCGGCTCAGGCGTTTGCCGTTGCTACCGCCGGCAGTGCTTGCCCCTTGGCAGCAGCAGGCATCATGGGGCTTGGCCCAAACCTGAATCGAGCAGCTCTCCGGTTTTCGGCTGGTACGGCATCTGCGGCTGCAGCAAATATAGGATATAAAACAGTGGCTTGCACACTGCCAAGCACTTCTGCAGTCACATCGACCTTGGGCGGATCAACTACGGTTACCACCTTGTCAAGTCTTTCCAACATATCACCCGGTTCATTCCAGTTCAACGGACGTGCCAGTGCAGCCGGACAGAACAATGCGGCGTCCATCAACGGAACGTCAAACAACTTAACTCAGGCACCTCAGAACAATATAGACCAGCAAACTAGACGTTCCATGATGATGGCGACGGCTTCTTGTCTACGTGTGCTCAATGTCGTGCGTCACTGGATTACCAAATTTCCCGATGTACGTAGCCAATTCTAGTGTGCCCGAGAATGCCTCTTAACTTTAACTACTCACTGTTTAGCTAGTGGTATGATTTTTCCAAAAACATTCACTCTGCACATGCTGTGGTGCACCATGGAGAACGGTCCAGATAGCCTAAAGTCTGCAGACGATTCGAGAAATCAGAAGGTACCTGCCATCACTGAAAAACGAAAAGACGCCAGAAAATGGCCTTAGTGATCTTCATGAATGACATCAAATTAGGTGATATGCTCCTGGAATGTAAGGATTGCTAGAATGAAATAGCACTGCGGGTGGTAACGTGTTGACATTATGCCTATTCTAGTGAAAGGAAGGAAACCTTCGCCGAGGATTTATTTATTAGAAAATGCCAACTGAACAGTTACAGACCATTGGATAGGGAAGCAAAACTCTCATATGCATTTTGTTTACAAAAACTCACAATCCATCTTCTCTTTGAACGCGTCTTTCTGAACTTTCCTGGATATTCATTTACTGTTGCTCGAATCCAAGCAAATGCTACAAAGCGACTCCACAAATTCCGCAATAGGTTTCCCTTTTCAAGAGATACAAAGCAAGAGGTGTAAAATACACTGGGCGAACGTTTACAAGTGGCCACTTTTACTCTCCTATATGCTAATGAAAGAATGATCCAGGGGACGTGAGCAACGTACGACCAAGTGACTCGAATTCTCATCAAGCACGTTACGATTATATGCGTGCCTGACTGCAATATTACGGTCACTGGCGTGTCAGCCTATTCGTCTCCATCCAAAATGGAAGGTTTCCTGTTCAGAAAGCTGGTTCACAAGCACCAGGGTAAAAACCAATTGTTGGATCGCGAGTTCCACGGCACTACGTGAAACAAATTAACAGGTGTTGATGAGATACCTCAGTTACTCTCAGGCTTTTAGGACCGAACCGTGAATACACACGTGATTCGACAAAGCATTTTGAATTACTACAAGCCGAGAAACTTCGTCAAAATTGAGTTGAGTGCAGTTCAGTGCGACTAGGCTGTACTTTTGCAATAAAATTGATTAAATAATTAGTAGTAGTCTAAATGAATGGATAATAAATAAAACGAAAACGGTAGCCATTCAGTTGTGATGTCCTTTCACTTACAACGCAAAGGAAGCACGAATGCTAGGGTTGTGCCTGGATCCCCGAGTATCTTCAGGCCGGAAGTTTCGTGTCTTAACCGCCAGGCTATCCGGACTCGTTTTTGTACCTTCATGTTCCGACAGAATAGGGTTAGGCAGGACACCGGAGATTGGGGAAAAATTGACCAAACGTGTACGCATGCGAACAGTACAAAATGATGGACAAGCTCGGAGTTCTAAACCCAGCCATCACTAGTGTCCGAACGCAAGAACTAAGAGTGAATTAAGTGAATCGGTCCAAAGTTAACAGGGACGAAATGAGTCATGCGGAGTGTAATACCTCGTATTCCGTTTCTAGCACAAAATTGGCTTCCACTGTCATATTCTCGCCTCTCAGTCATGCGATGTTGCTTCTCTGTTCGCCAAGTGATTTATTGGTTAGTATGGTTAGTGAAAGATGGTCGTTAGGCTCACGGTCTCTCTGTGCGAGCGCAGACGTCTCTTTTTTGCAACTTTGGAAGGAGATAGCTTCTTCTTCGTAGGACACGCCACTTGGTTACATAAACTGATAAGACCAAGTGATTTTTCGTCTTTTCGTCGAATCATCTCCGAACGTCAGACTTTCGCTTCCATGTGAACTTTTCTCTGAACCATTTCTAGTTTACAGTTCGTTTAAAATAAACATCGTTTTTTCTCTAAAGGAACGCATAAGGTTGCTGAAAACTGTTCGACTACGCACTGCCAGCTTCACCCATCTTGGGCTCTTCGGCTGGGTGTAGGCATCGAGCACCGATTTTGCACGCGATTAGCGAATAGGTCCATTCGCCCACTTATTTGGTTTTAACGGGAGACTAACCCGAATTCCAGTGGAATCTCCTTTTCTGATATTCTTCAGGCTAATCGATAGCCACCTCATATTTCAGTTGGTCCGATATTCCATACGTCTCGGCAAGCAGACCATATACCGCAGTCATTCTGCAATGAGGTTGCATTTGATTTTGACCTACGTCTGTCACGAAAAGTTTTCCTTTGAGGCTCATAAGCCAGCAAACAATACTACTTTTCGTTCAGGTCTTCCAGACAAGTTTGTCAGTCTCATACAGAAAAGTGGGAGGGGGCTAGCTGAGCTTATTTACCTGGTCTTGGATTGCCTCCATAAGCCATCAAACAATAGTACTTTTTGTTCAGGCCTTCCAAGACAAGTTTGCGCGTCTCATACAGAAAAATGGGAGGGGGGTAATTGAGCTTATTTACCTGGTCTTGGATTGCCTGGAGAGACTCCAGTAAACGAAAGATTATACTCTCATAGAATTTTAGAGATTCCTGAAATTCCAATCGATATTTCGTCTTTCAAGTGAGACCAGTCTGGGCTAAACAACCGAGGAGCACCGTAACTTCGTTTTATCTTTGATAATACTCATCAGCAGGGCGTATCGCACGACAGATTCTCTTGACTCCACACCGTTCGGACACGAGTGCCCAAACGATAAGGACGTGATATAGTGGCGCCTCCAGTCAGCAGATGCACGCTGAACACCGATGATTCATTCCAAGAAGGAGACAGCTGTATGGTTCTTCCTGGTCTCTTAGAATGGGTGAGCCTCATTTGTGGGACGACATGTTGATTAAAAAAGACTGAGTTTCAGTTCTAACCAGACCGAGATGGTTGTATCTTATCTGGTCGCTTGGTGATCAACAAACAGCTTTATGGAATATCTTTGTGTCCCCCTCCATCGAACTGACGGCTTGGCTTTCGGTGATATGAAAGTAAAACTGAACAGTTAAGTTATATCCCTTTAATTTGTCCGTTTCTTGTTTCGCAGGATTTCGACGGTGATGCTCTGTTGAAACAAGAAATGAAGAGTTTGCTAGAATCGCTTGTCACCTGTCCTCAGTTACTTCCAAATGATCAAAAGGCAGCCGGACAACTTTTGAGACAAATGCTTTGTGATCAACTTGTGGAAAACCGTATCAATCTGGATAGTATACTTACCCCAACAAAAGTGAGTTTCCTTCGTGTCTGATACAATATTGGTGAGCTTTCATGAACGCGCTTTGGACGAAATGAATTGAGTTATTTTCCTTCAGATGTAGGTAGGTATGAGCACTTCGTATCACGGCCAATAACCGGGTATCATGACAACAGTAAGAATGCGGTATTTCACGTGATTACGGATCGCACAAGTCAGCCGAATGAACAAAAATATTATCTACTGCGTCACCAAGTCCAAGGCAGCTTGAGTACAATGTCAAGTTACTTTTACAAAATAGCGAAGGCTTTGTTTGATTTCCTTGGTGAAGAAAGTTCAACCAAATGGCCTACAGCGAGTGGCTAACTGATTATAGATGACCGTTCCTGAAGTCGATCCGATATTTTGGAAAAAATAACTTTGAACTGAAGGGGGCACGTGCTCTCATATCCGATTGCTGAGACATCTATGGGCTCTTTCATTGTAATTTTATTCGAAGTTGCGTGTAAATTTGTATAACCCACTTGCATACTACTACTTACTACTTATCCCAACTGATACTCACAAATGATCTGACGCTTTTGGTGACCGGAGGCGAGATACTCGAAACAAGCGAGTACCGCGTAGTTTGAGTGGATCGCGAAAGGTCACGGGCCGCAAGAAGGCATATCCCGATTGGTCAAAATAGGGACCAATGATAAAAGTATACTCCTATTTCGGACTTCTCTTGCCGTCATGTAGATCCTAGCTTGGCCTAGTGGAAGATCTCGGGACCACTCTGTAAATACGGCTGTAGCAATCTCCCCTTAACCCCACTAAAGTCCATCTCAACCTATGGTATTAATGTAGGAGGGACGGCAAACCAAGGGCCAGCATAGCAGTGGCAGTTTACGACGCCACCATTTGAGCTTACCCGATGTTTACGTGGAGGGTGACCGGATAAAGTACGCAAACGCCGAGCAGCAACACTGTGCTGTTATTATGACTTGTGCAATATGAATGCCTGTCAACTACCCTGAGCATACGTCTTGTCAATTTTCCATAGATCCCGTCGGAAAAAAATTTTGACACGCTGACAGCCCTGGATATATCTGAACAACTGACCCTTCTCGACTTCCAAATATTCCGTTCAATCAGAAGCGAGTAAGTTCCAAATCAGGTCCATTCCTATTTCGAAATATCCTGGTTGATGGACTATCCACCAGAAAATTAATTGTTCTGGCTTAAGCGGATGACAGCTGCTCAGAAATTGCCTGTGAATATGATATGAGCTTACCTGTGATCCATTTTGTTTGTTGAACCCGTCACACTTAACTGATGACAAAGCTCACATAAACTAGACGTAACACACTACTCACAGAGTTGCTGACTAATTTACATCTGTGCTATATCTTCTGATTCGTCAATCTGAGGTATCTGCTTCTGACCCGCTCCATTGCCTAGTTCCCGGAGAAAAGGCTCACAGAAGGGAACACAACAGCTATATTCCGAACAAGCGAGTGCGAGAGCGTGCGAGTTTATTGGTTGTTGATCAGATGGTTGTTGATCTGTTTGCCGAGCTTGGCAATTGGCTTGCAAACGTTTGCAAGCCAATTGCCAAGCTCGGCGAACAGATCAACAGCCATCTGATCAACAACCAATAAACTCACCCGAGCTGCCAATATTTCACCACATTACCAGCGTGCGAGTGCAAGAGCTAAAGTTACAACGGCCCCACGCTATTTAGAGGGGACTTTCCAATATTGACCCAGGCTGTCTGATAGGCACTAGTGAACACCCATCAACATCGATCGTGCCTCTATAAAATGCCTGAACGCAGATCACATTCGGTCGTGCTTCTGTGGCGTGAATGAACACCCATCAGCTTTTGCTGAATTGATTGAATGATTGACTGGCCTGGATGCTTGCCGGCTTCCTTGTTGAGATTTTGGTGGAGCAGTAGGTTTCGGGCGTTCTGAGGTTACATTCAGGAATTTTACTCTCCTGATAATCTGAATTCAACAAAGCTTTGTTCATTTTGTTTTTGGAACGCACCATAAATTTCAACGACGAAACCCCAGAAAGCTGAGGCAATGTTTGCCATATTACAAAATAAAAAAGACAACTTGTTTTTGGCTCCAAGCTTAGTCACCAAAATTTGACTCACCAGAATATTTCTGTGAGAGCCTGCTCCAGACAGATAGTCACGAATACGTTATAGACTTAGTAGCTACATGACTCACCCCCACATATGGAAGAAAAGAAATCCTTTAGCATCGCAGTTCTGGGATACAACAAACACGGGCCGGCTTAAAACATTAGACACGCTATGCGCCAAATCGTGTACTTCTTGGAGCTCTGCACTTGATGGTGGTTTTCTGTTTCTTTTTAATGGAAGTGTTCGAGAAACTTCTTGAACAGTTTGTTAACCAGGTTGGTTGAAAACGTGAGATCACAGCTGCTGTTTACTCATGTTTTGAAATACTTTTGGCTGTACTGGTGTAGATCACAGATTTTAGGGCTTGTTTGGTTGCTGAACATGTCTCCTGTAGCGCTTGGGTTAACAGATAAGCGTTGTAGTTGTACAGGTAAGAAAAAGCTCGTCGCGCTGACAAATAAAGGTAAAAATACTATCACAAAGTACGAACGGAAAGGGAGCTTGCAGCGAGTTGGTAGCTCGCCATGCCTTGATGGTATGTGCCCATAAAACTGCCTTCCCATGACCTAAGCCATCACAACGCTCAACGTAGATGGCATCTATGCAAACATTGGAGCTGTTACACTGTAGACCTGAAGAGCGTAGCAAAACTGTTTAGAAAATCTTGCCCAAGGAACGTCATCGACTCGACTAAGGTAACCAGTACTGCAGCGTGCGACAGCAGTTAGGCCACGTAGGACCGATGGGATGATAGTGACTTCGCAACCAAGACTATAGAAGCTGCACAGCCTGGTTGATAAAATGTCGTTTGGATACTTCCATAGACAGCGGTTTAGGTGTACCTATGTAGTTCAGATCCGTTTTTCAAGTTTGCGCTACACCTCGAAGTTTGCTCAAAACTCTTCGACGGCCCACGACCGGTTTTGCCTTTCTTCTTCTGACTCACCATGTAGGCGCATTCTCCTAGTTTCCGTCAGTCCCACGTTCTACCTGAACCCAGACGTAATTCGAAAAGATTAGGAGTTTTCAGTAACTTTATGAGTAGTATCATACCAACTGACACATGAAGCAGCCTTTGTGCAGCACACTGAATTGAAGAATATCATAAACGAGAGCTTCAGCTGAGAGCCATTTTAGCCTCTGTTTGAAATCAAACTGATGTGTAAAGGAGTGTATCTCAAGAATTTACGCCAAATCATTTAAGATACTCCGCTGATGTCTACGAAAGCCATGTTTTCAGGCTTGACCAACGTGCAAATTCGATTAAGGTAAGGTTTTGAACACAGTTCAGAAGGTGAAACTACCTGAACAAACCATGAGGCGGTGTAAACTACGGGGCATTAGTAAAGATACAGGACTATAAGCAACTAGGAAGTGTGGAAATGGCATCTTGTTGCACAGAACAAAATATACGGATCTGGACTGGCGGACATCCCCCTTTAGTCTCATGGTCGAACTGCTGGACAAACGGGTACGGAACACTGCTCGTGAGAACACCATCCTAATACGAATCAAATCTATCAAATGCGGAACTGCACTTTCCACAATTCAACAAGGCTCTCTCCCGCCTGTCGTTGCAGAGAACTTCTCAATCAGTCTTGGATGAAGCCGAACAAGGAAGAAAAGTCAAAGCATGTGTTGTTGGTTTGCAAGCGATTCAATGAGGTGAGTCCTGTATCAGGTAGTATTTGTGTTATTTCCCGCACATCCGTTTACCAACTTTTTGTCCGTTTGTCTATCCGTCTGTATACCTGTCTGTCTGTCTGCTGTCTGTCTGTCTGTCTGTCTGTCCATCTTCTGTCTGTCTGATCGTCTATCTACCCATCTGTGTGTTCATCAATCTGTTTATCTGTCTGTCTAGTCGTCCGTCCCTCTGTCTAATTAGTGACTTGATACATGGCCCGAGTTATTTCCCTACAATAAAGTTGTCGTGCAGACTAACGACAGGAGCCCAGATATGAATGTCATTCCAATAAGACACGCCGTTCTCGTTCAAATATGGGTTCAACAATTGAAGAAATGGAAAACCAGTTGGATGGAGATATTTTGTGAGCATGAAAGTGAACTGAGCTTACAACGAACAATCAGTAATTGACTGTGGCTCATTCGGGGTGAGATGTGTCAGTGGTTAGAGCGTCAATTTACCGACTGGAGGTTCGTGGATTGAGACGTCAGTGGTTGGGATCAAAGTGGGTCTCCATTCACCTGGCCCGCGGAAACTAAGGTAATCGCCTCAATTATTAAACTGCCAATGGAATTCGACCAAACGTTCAGATTGAGATGTGACTGGCTACCAAGCTGTGTGCATCGCCAGAAGAAATGTTCCCCCTTTTGACTCGAGACAGTGGAATTCCAGGTTGGTGCACACCAGGGTAGAGCAGAACTCCGCATATATCGGCTGTCCAAGATTAGCTTACTGAGAACTTTCTATTGGTGCCTACAGCAGTTCTATTCCATGTCTGACAACAACAGATCACTCAGATATTGCGTAAAATATAATAATGCTGTGTGTACTGTAGACCATGTCGGACTAGCTTCGTGATTCTTCGATCAGATTTATTAGCTATGGTCGGATAATGTGAAAAACCGGTTAACTCAGCTGTTGAAAAAAGCAGAGGAACCCTCATTAGTTGACTTAAATTACTTGCTACTTAACAGGATGTACAGTCCCAGTTGGTGCAACTGCACGGGTCCCCTGTGCGCAGTTTTCGGGTCCCAATTTGTCCGAACGGTCGGTTGTCACTGCATCTACGCGTGCACGCAAAATTCGCAAGCGCTGCTCTCGATAGAGAGCTACACAGGGACACTCAGTATTCGCAGAATTGAATTGAACTTTCCAAACCTGTTATGTGCCCCTGATGGACTAAAGCAATCGGGTAACTGAGTTTAGAGTACTAGTTCAAGCGATTGAGCCCCATTTAGGCATCCCGGGGTCTCAGCGATGCTTAAGTCTGGGTCTATTCCTGTGCAGTGAAAGGAGAGGTAACACGATCTTATAGCCCAGCTTTTGGACTGGTATACATTCTGGCATGTATTCAGACACTAGATAAGCTCTCTAACAGAGTTTATCCTTCGGTTTGGTTTCCGAGTGAACAATCGGGCAACTGCTGTTTCAAGTTTCTGTTATACTGCCCAGTTTATCTTCGTTAGTGAGTACCGTGATTTCAACTTAACCCTATATAGAGGTATCGTAGATGGTGGTTGTTGGCTTGTTCGCTGAGCTGGGCAATTTGATTGCAAACGTTTCGTCACCAATCGAGGTGACATCATTAGTGCGTTATTGTGGAGCGTAGTAGTGCGTAGCGGTGGGTTGGTGGTTGTGCGTTGGGTAGTGTTGTGCGTGTGTTAATATACGTGCTGCTAGCAGGGGATGACCTTTGGTCGCGATTAGTTGTTCGGTCGGGTGATTCCATTGGTTGCTCCGTTGTCCTGTATCCCCATTCGCCGATGCCCACGTGACCTTTGAGCTTGGCATCCCCTGCGGTCGTAAGCTGATCGATGCTAGGTTGACCTTTGTCCTTTCCAGTCCTGGGTTGTGACCTTTATTGATTTGCCTCCAAGGTGTTCCTTGTTTCGTTGTTTGGGAATCCAATATTCGGTCCTCCTTGAGTTTTCCGGTTGAGTTGTTGGTCGTTTGCACGTAGGGGTGCGTAAATTGGGTCCAGTTCGATGCACCGGTTGATCGAATTTGCCGTGGAGTACCATGCATCCAGAAATTATCTTCCGTGCCTCGTGCCTCCGTATGCCAAAATTTCTGCGCTTTCCAAGTTGAATTTGTGGCCTTCTTGGTCCTCGTGTATGGATATCAAGGACAGGACATGCCTCCTGACGGCCGCGTTGTGTTCCTCAGGTGGTGTTGCTCAGGTGGCAATCGGTTTGCTCATCAAGCTTGGTAATTAGCTCGTTCTCACCCAGAAAAAATGTTTGCGGTCCAAATGAAAGCTCGGCTGAAAACATGCTGAAATGGATGACGCTTGTACATCGACGATAAGGATTACTAGTGCCGGTGCCCACTACCATGCTATCATCTTTGGACTGGCTGATGATTTCCAGGCGTTCTCTACCAGCTCGCTTGCTGATATTGGCCCCCCTGGTTTACAAATTGGCGCGAAAAGATGCCCTCAGATCCATATTCGTGTTCACAGAAACTGTCTGTGGTGTGCGGCAAATGCTAACCGCTAAACCAGATTCTGATACCAGCTGTTTATAGCACTCCGTGTTCCAACAACCAGGGGAAATTTATCATATGGCATAGTAGTAAACATATTCAAGTGTTTAGTCGAATTTTCACCACCTTCAGTTATCTTCAAGTCAAACTGAACTTCTGCTGTTGGCAAAGAATTTAACTAATCTTGCTATTTTCTTTGCTTCAGGTTAGTCGTCTTGTCGTATCGGAAATCGTTTCCCGCACGGAGCTAAATGACCGTGTCACGTGTATTGACAAATGGGTCCAAATAGCCAACATTTGCCGCTGTCTCCAAAACTATAACGGTGTGCTGCAAATCTGCGCGGCCCTGGTCAATAGCTCGGTCTATCGATTGCGGCGCACTTGGGAGCGTGTGAGCAAACAAACCAAACAATCGATCGATCGATTGCAAATGTTGGTTGCCTCAGATGGACGGTTCAAATCTATGCGTGAAGCTCTACACAGGTGAGCGATTACGATTGCGAAACACAAGTTGGGGACGACCGACGATCATTTAGCACAATACATAGTCACTGAACAAGGGTCAACACTGACTTACGCGAGGGAGTCTAGTCACTAGAGCTTTGACATTAGTGATAGATTTAATCTACATAAGAGTAAAAAGTTTTGAGACCCACCCAGATTACACTATAAATATATCTTCTCAATTTATTTTGTTCCAGGTGTGATCCCCCTTGCATACCTTACTTGGGAATGTACCTGACCGACTTGTCCTTTATCGAAGAAGGTGCATTGAATGTAACGGAGAACAACTTGGTAAATTTTTGCAAAATGCGAATGGTGAGTCACATGTTAACCGGACCATAGGATTCTGACTCAGATTTTCCGATACTCGACTTGTAGTTGTTTTGATCATGTATGTTGTGGACAAGTTGATAACCCAATGAATCCCATAGGGGTTCTTTAAGTGTGTCAATGAGACGGAAGCTCATGATTGGCTGAAATGTGATTGGCACTGAGTCGGCGGATCAATCACTGCATTGGACCGTAACCTTGTCCTCAGGACATTGCACCACTGTGCGAACCTCCAACAGTGTCTGGGATGATCAGATTGTAGGCTACATCGACGTTTCTCGATAAGGAAACTCTTTAGAATGGAGATAGAATAAACAGAATTCTGTCCTGAAACCCCTGTGGTGTCACGAGGTCACGTTTCACATAAACGTGGATTTCTTTCTCGATTCAATCATCCCTTATTGCTAAGATTGCTTCCTCTTATAAGGACATTTCTGCTACAAGTTCCAGTTACTTGCAGACTCAGGTTCATCGCAGCACACCACAACCACGCAATTTCACACTTTACATTACTCAGGATGTTGTTAGACTGTTCGTTTCTCAGGTAAGGTGCCACCATACCTGTAGGCTGAACTGCTGCATGCATCGTTTGTGAAGCAGCATGATTTCCTGGAAAGACTAACAGGTCACACCAACGCTTACCCACGAATCAGTGGAAGAGATTAGGTAGGGTTGAAGCCAAGTTTATACTCGAATAGAATTCTGCCTACTTATTACTATACAAGTAGCTTAGATCTATAACGTTTTAGTTAGCAGGGGTGTGACCACCGCAGACAATGTTGGACGAAACATCAACATCAACGACACAATTCAGACCGATGAGACAGTAGAAATCCTTGAATTAGATCGCTTGGGATGCAACACGCCAAGTACCTTTTGCCTCCTGTCAATCAAGAAACATCCCTGAGTAAATACAAGCTAAGCGATTGATTTTTTCTAGTGGGAGTAATCCCTATAGATCAGGACATTTGCCGGAAAGTTGTTCATCTAAATACATCACTTATATTTACCCACGTTGTCCTACTTGATAATTCGATAGCACATCACGTGATCTTCTCTACTGACGTATATCGGGTCATGCAGTGGATGATTTCATGTCTATGCGAGTACAAGGTCGTTTTTGTAGCTCCCAAAATCGATGAAGCGCACAGTTTGGGCTCATTTCGTCAGGAAATAGTTTGGCGCCTATTTTCTGTCCAACGAAACCTAGCTTCAGTACATGTTTGAAAAGTAAGCGAAGGCCTCGTTGTTGTCCGAAAATCCATAGTATATGAGTAGTACTAACGCCGTTTATAAACGATCGCATTTTGGGTCCTGGTCATAAATAGTGGACGACAAAAGTATATGCGCAATATCGTATCACTTTTTAGGATGGACAGTTTAATGGACGATTTTTTGAAAGACGCCAACAGCATGCTTACCGCGTAGCGTTGATGTGCCAGGCGCACGGATATGGGCCGTTGTCAGCTTATAGGCTTTCCGTTCGCCAATCTACCATTCTTTCGGAATGACTCTACAGCTTGCTTTCTTGCGCGTAATTCACTCGACGTTTGAACACAGCGTTGTTCCTAACAAAGGAAAATTGGTTCAGTTTTCTTCTTCTTGTTCGCAATGGTTGGCTGACGTGTTGTTTTGCTTAAAAAGTAGTTGCTACACCAGTTTGGGTGACAGAGATTGCAGGATCATCCTCACATCGATCAAGTACGGGGGTCCTAAACTGGATCACTTGTTCTAACCCATCAAAATACCAGTCCCAAATGGCTTCATCTTCAAACGATATCAGGGCGTGCACCGGTGGGATTAACGACCAGACTAGGCATTACCACGCATTAACATGATGGTCGTTATGATGAGAAGGATCATTGGAAGAGACCATGGACTTGAAGAATCCACGGAAAAAAATGTACTTGAATAGAAATGAGCAGAGAAACCCGAAATTTTGGTCAGATCAAAGACTCGGGCTTCCAACAAGCAAGATAGCTTACAGAATTCCGCCAGAGGAAAGTTGCTAAGTAAACCAGTGTTTGTGATAACGGTTGGAACGAAATGAATGGTTTCAATAGGCATGTATTCCTACACGTGGACCGTTCATGGACATTTCACTTTTGCTCATGGTCACACCACTCTCGTTTGAACGGTCGTTCTCCTGTTCTAGCGTAATTATTCCGGTGAGTCCACACCAAAAGGAAGCAGCGGACTCGAGTTCCGCTGTTATTAGAGCGAATCAGCAGCGCATGTCCAATGGCCGCGCCGGGATATGAACTTCGGACATCTGACATTCGACGCGAGCGTGTAACCACTACTCCACCAACGCATGTTGGGGTGAACGTGCTTACACGTAAGCGATGTGATTGGTGTGCCCGACTGATCGAAGGACGACCCAGTAACTGTCCTGGTTGTGACGATCGATTGACCCGCCAGTCAGGACTTCCCAGTCAGGTAGCGTGACACGCTTGAAACCCAGCGGGCAACTTTTTGGTTGCAGTTTTTGGGTTTTGCGCGATAGATATTTTGTTCATTTCACTTTCTCCCCCTCTTAATTGTTGCAGATCGCGCACGTTATTCGTGAAATACAACAGTATCATCAGACGCCGTACCTGATAACTCATAGAAGAGAAGTAAGTGTCTGTGTGATTCACGATTCCCTGACGTGTAAGAGTATCTTAATGACACATTTGTATCCATCTGGTTGAACCACCTCCAGAAAAAGTGGACCTGATTGACTTTTTTAGAGCTGTATTTGGAGAAGCTCTAAGAGTAAACCACCATCCGAGCTAGATTCAGAAAATTTTAAGTAACTTTCTCATCGTCCTCCTCATCTCCACCATCGTTGTGGTTGCCATCTTCACCGTTACCACCATAACCTATTTTATTCATCGTTTTAAACAAAATTGTAATCGTCACAATTCGGTCACTGGTATTCAAATGCCCATCACCAATGTGGGATGAAACAACATGTTTGAAGAATTGCGTCCCAATACCTCGATGTGTGGTTTCTAATGTATTGTATGATACGTTCGTCCACAAATCAGGTCAATATGGGGGGTGAGATGGCTTAAGTGGTTAGAGTGCGGAGTTACTGACCGGAAGGTCCGTGGTTCGAACCCGAACTCTGCCTCTCGACTTCCCCTGTCTGGACCTGGGCAACCTGACAGTATCCCAGCCCTCGTGCAACGTTCGGGTTGCATGGCAGTTATGCACCGGAAGGGTTCTACAGCTGAACGATGAAAGTAACCAAGAACTATATTGTTGCTTCAGCTCTCAGTTCGGTATCCGCAAAACTATGGAACTGTCTAGTATTAATCCAGTTTACGGAAGGATTTAGTACACGTGCATATTAGACCGGATGAGTTAGAGCTGGCGGCTTGTTCCAGTTCCAGTGGGAAACTCACTCACTGTTTTTCCATCCCCGATACCATAGAAGGTATCAGTCATTCCTCTCGGTTTTCGCTTTCTTGCTTGAACGATTTGAACGGATATCCTCGACATTTGAATTTGCCATCCAGGAGTTTGCAAAAAAAGCTCGTTTTTCTGCACATCCACTATGTTCCTCAGCTCTACGGGAACGCTCCGAGTATGCGTATGCCTTTTATCAGGGATCCACACACGTAGAACTGGTGGCAACCTAATTGGATCATGAGCGCTACGGCTGCATTCCCTGTCTAGGTTTTTTGGTTTGTATTCAGTGCCCACAATTGGACAGTTTTCTTCTTGTTCAACCGTCTTCTACATGCTTGCCCCAATTTGGGTTTAACAGCATTGTTTGAACGTTTAAATTAACTAGCGATCCAAGGGACAATTAGGCACGCTTTAGGTATCGGCACACTTAACGCCATAACATTAATCTACAAAGTCCTCCGCCTTGTCTTCAGTAAGTGTCCGGTAAACATTTTGTCTGATGGCTCTTTGTCCCCGTCCTAGAGTCAGCCATCCACCCTGGTTGGTTGCCATAGTGTCTTACAGATAATGTGTCCTATTAAGGTTCGCGAACTTTTAGTCAGACGGACACTTGGAGTGTAAAAGTAGTCAGCCGAGTAGCTTTACTCGAGGGCATGGTAACCACTTCTCGATGAACTGATGGTTTTGAGTCTCTGCTTGAATCGTGTATTTGAGGGTCCACTCTCCGCAATGAAAAGTACTTCACTATAGGAATATTCGCATCGTGATCCCGAAAAGGTAGTCATCTTGGGCTAATATGACATCACAAACCTCACCAATACCTGGTTTCTGTCCCACCACATAGAGTTATTGGATTGGTTGACATGTACTCTCAGTGTCAGTTTGACTGAGAATCAATAGCGCACCAAACACTACTCATAAGGTTGATGAAAACTGTTCAGAAGCCCACTGCTGGCTTCATCAAGTACTCTCACTTGTATATTACCCTGGTTTTGGCGGAAGAATCAACGAAATACCTGCTGGACCTCTCGTTTATGATGGACTGTGCCTATCTTATGAGCCCTAAGAAGAGCGAAACTGGTCGTGCGCTGTCGAAGAGTTTTCAGCAACCTCAAGAGTAGTGTGTTCCACACAGTAAATTCCGAGTATCCTCTCAAAGAAACTCACCATCTGTCGGCCTGAAACCCTTCCATTCCAACTATCCTTTGGTATGATCACGGTGTAAAAACAGGTGCTGTTGTAATCTCACTGTGATGAAATTTAATTGTCTTAGATCCGACCCGTGAGCAGTGCTCACATATTGACCACTAAAAGAACTATAACGAAGGCTAAACATTAATCCAGTTAAATCGGAGAACATGATCCGTTGGATAGGACAGATCAGTTGAAATTTCCATTTCGAATTTCGACAATGTATCATGATGACCTTAAGTGGTGATTCCCGAGACGTGTTTTATGCTTCCCTTCACAGGTAACCGACTACCTCTTGGATCCAACTCGGCTCCTGGACGAGGAACAGACATACCAAGCCTCACTCACAATTGAACCACGACAGTCGATCAACCGACAATCGTCCACTGTGTGTAATTAATTCAGGAGAGAGACTCTTCCCGCACTCTGAGTGGCACTCTGTTCCCACAACCTCACTGTGAACAAGGCATTCTAGACTTTGAATCGACCTAGGATAGAACACGTGAATACTCTCCGTAATCTGGGCAGCGTATATACAAGAATTTTTTGAGGATGGCAGTCACCGAGAGCATCCAGACTTGGCTTGGAAACAGAAGTTTCCGTGTCCACACCCTACCTCCACGTTTCTTCCCGCGCGCCATTTGTATGTGTGTGTGTGCGCGCACGTGCGTGCATGTGTGTTTGGCTTGTTCAACGCAGAAACATTCCGTTCTGCTATTTTGTTACAGAGAGGAATCTTATCTTATTCATTTTGCTTTTATATTGCTTTGTCCAACCCCCCCCCCTCGAGACGCATCGTTGTTGACCCCGTTTCAATTTCGTTCAAGAACAAGCAAACAAATCGTTTCCGTGTATCAGATTTGACCTAATCGGATTCCGCCATCCACTCGCCCCCGTAGCATCCTTTCAACTTAGTTGGTTTTGTGCATTTCATCTGTCTGCCGTCACCTAGGATTTTTTTATTAAAAAACAAACTGACTTTTCACTCTGTCATGCTTATCGGTCGACTCGAACACCAGAACCAAATGCAATATGATGAACGAAGTTTCCGTGATATGCATGTACATGGTATGCAGCTTCGTTTCCGCCGTCTCTCCCCGTCCAACCCCCTTCCGAGAAAAGAGAACGATATCACGGTCTCCATTCCTTGTCTCTGGTACAGAGGTGCTATTGTATTTTTCGTATTAAATGTGTGTATGTGTGTGTGTGCGCGCGACATTTTATTCGAGGTATAAGCTGTACATTTCACAGATGGATACAAATTCATTTCGTCAAATAGAGTACCTGCGAACAGTGTTTGTTCACTTTTGGACGTGCTGTAGACTCAGAATGTGACACTTTCCAGAGTATCCCCCGTACAAAAATAGTTTTACTTTAAGTTTCTCAGCCAAACTGATGGAATAATCCGGCATACTGCATTCAAAAGGTTACAGTGTTTAGCAAAATTTGGTTTTGTGGGAGACTCACTTGGAACCCAGCTGATTCGCTAGTTTATGAAAATGTCATAAACGAGAAATTCAGCTGGGTTCCAGGTGAGTTACTCGCAGAACCAAATTGGTTTGAAAATGAGTGTATTTCGCTACTTTCTTGCAATATGGGTTCAAGTAGAACAAAAGGTCGACGGAAACTCGGGAATTGCGCCTACATGATGAGCCCCAAGAATGGTGAAACCGGTCGTGAGCTGTTGAAGAATGTTCAGCAACTTTATGAATAGTATATTACGTATATTACAATATTTAGTTTGTCAGCTATATTTTACTATTTGAGCACGGACTAGCGTAGCATAGATGACAAAAAAGTCAGTTCTTCGGTCAAATTCTACATTGTTTAAGCGATTATCCACAAGGAAACACGAGTTATGAGTTCCACTGAGCTCATTCACTTAGAGTTCAGAAGTCGATAAAGGCGGCATCGTTTATTCCGCTACCCGATCGCGTGGAACTAACGGCGACGATGGTAACGTTGAGGATGCTGATGAGCAGAATCAATAACCTTGTAAACTTGTTGGTGTTTTGTGGAATGAGAATATAAAATCGAGCAAAGAAATCTTTCAAATGCATCCTTTTCATCCAAGAAAGTCAGGGCACCAGGAAATTTTCAATTACTATCAAGCTGCAGAAACGCAAGAAAACTTTGTGGGTCATATCTTTCTTTTGAGGCAAACCATAAAAGTACAAAGCATTAATGAGTTTATCAACAACGGACGATATTTCGATTAAATCACAAAAATTTACAAAAGTCCTCGTACGAGATTGGACAGTTCTTTTGGATACTACTTTCAAATGGGGTTCTATTCATCGGGTCGCAACCTTTCAAGTTTGAGCAACGTATTTTGTGCTTTGCCGCCGGGTCCAATGCCTCCGTGCAGCCAAGCAGTTCCCTCAGAGTCGTGTACGCCATAAACTGCATAAGCCCGCGGATTGAGCAGTTTCCCAACGCTGTTGGCGGATGAAAAAAACAATAATGAAGATAAATGTCCGACGGTAGTGCCTTTTCGTTACATCGCTGCCGTATCACTAGAAAAAGGCTTGTGGGGAGCTGAGGTACTGCCAGGTTCGCAAGCCTAGACAGGAGCTGTCAATATGTCAGGGTTGGGTTCGAACCACAAGCCTCTGAATCAATAGATTCGCGCCACCATCACTGAGCCGTTTGGAGCGTCCAGGGGAACATGTTATCGGACCTCGAAAACCTCGATGTTTTTTTCGTTAATTGCGGCTCATCAGGTGACAGGTCAACCTCGCTTTGACCTAGAAAAAGTGCTTCTCAAATATCTGCCTCTTATCAGGGCCTCCACAGTAGCCAGCGTGTATTCAACTAATGACTGCTGCATAACATGTTGGGAAGATTTCTGCCACTACGGGAGCATCCTGCCTACAGGTTTAACTGTCGATACTTCTATGGTATGCTTTGCTGTCAGTGACCCGTAGGAATGTGTTTGGAGCGTCCATGTCAACGGCACAATGTGCGGATGTACTTTACTGTCTTCATCACAACTTTGTAAATAAGCGTAGATCCTGTGTCGAAAGCGCACTTGATTGGTTAATTAGCTTCAAGTGAACTTCTAGAGCAAGATCTTTTGAATGAGAGCACAACCAGCCACGATAGATGAGGGAAGCGGCCGGTAGCCGCTCTTGTGGTTCTTTCATTTCAGGCAGTTTCTGATGGAGTTTCCCGAATATCCAAGGCCTTTAAATAGTTGAAAAGGGTAGATGGATGTCCAAACCGTTTCATAACATGAACGTCGAAGGGAAAAACCTTCAACAGCAGTGGCAGCGGCGAGAACATATGGCTAAGTGAACAGCCTCCAAGAACAATTCTAGGCCCACAGTAAGCCTACTATATCAAACAGAACGGGTGATACGGAACGTCTGGGTGCTGTCGGTGTTACTCGCCTTCCAGGATGAGGTCTGCGTGATCTCTGCTGTCCACGGCTGAAGACGCTACAAGTTATGGCTGCTAATCGATATCAATGGCCTTTTTGTTGTCCGTTTCTACCCAGATTGTCTGATTGAGTGTCTGGAGGTGTAGCTTGCTGGCAGTGATCGTCATATTCTATCACTAGGTTCCTTCAACATCCAGTTTTGTTCTTTTCTTCACAAGAAGGCTTTTAAATAAATTGTAGTTGCACGGTAGAGTAGAATCAGTGTTGAACATAGATGATGGGCTATCGATAACGATGATAAGGATAATATTCCACTGCCATCATCATCATCATCATCATCATCATCATCATCATCGTCATCATCGATAGCATGACATCAGTGTTCAACACCGATGCTTCACTGTCGTCCCATTGCCCTACCACTTACATATTGTAAACCAGAGCTTAGTAAGGTTTTCTACTTAAACATTGACAGCTTAAGGAGACTCAGTTTCCGGAAAGGAAAAATGCATTCAGCAGTATCAACACCAGAATGCAAAAAGATGCGGGCGCTTGAATTTAGGAGTTCCACTGTGGACGTACTTGTATAGAACACCCTTCTTCTCAGCGTCGTTATAGACAAACGCATAGGCTGTGTCCAGCGGATCGCGAACCAAAGCGTTAAACCCATCTCCACCGGACACCAAGACGCCACCATCTCCGGGTATTGCAGCGTGGCCTCGTGAACAGCTACAAAGATGACAGACTCCGAAGTAAAGTATGAAATAGCCTACTGGGTCGTACATATATATATATATATATATATATGTGGCTAAAAGCGGGGGGAGAAACCAGAGCTTAGTAAGGTTTCTACTTAAACATTGACAGCTTAAGGAGACTCAGTTTCCGGAAAAATGCACCCGATTCAGCAGTATCAACACCAGAATGCAAAAAGATGCGGGCGCTTGAATTTAGGAGTTCCACTGTGGACGTACTTGTATAGAACACCCTTCTTCTCAGCGTCGTTATAGACAAACGCATAGGCTGTGTCCAGCGGATCGCGAACCAAAGCGTTAAACCCATCTCCACCGGACACCAAGACGCCACCATCTCCGGGTATTGCAGCGTGGCCTCGTGAACAGCTACAAAGATGACAGACTCCGAAGTAAAGTATGAAATAGCCTACTGGGTCGTACATATATATATATATATATATATATATGTGGCTAAAAGCGGGTGGATAGACGAAACAGAGCTTAATTTATCAGTTGAAAATAGGAGGGTTCACTCTCAAATAGAGGAAGATTCGCTTGCGACAGGTGTTGTGTTAAAAGTATGGCGGTAAATCCACTCTCTGGGATCTGATAGCATTTCAGACCGATTAGTTGGTGTCCAACATCGGCGCTCTGCTTAAACCGGCCATATTTAGGCTCGATAAGAGTAGCACCAATTGATCGGTGGAAACTCGAGTTCTGTTTCGTCGCCTTCAAACAAACTTACCAGAATGACTACGCCGGGATTAGAGGAACGAGAACTGCTCAAACGAAGTTGACATGAATATGGATTGTACAAATCCTAAAGTAATGTTTACAAATAGTCCACCGGGTTTCAGGTGTTCGTAACGCTGTCTTACTGGGAATCCTGACAGCCGGATCACTGGGGCGGCACATTCAGGACATCTACCGGGCCACATTTCAAATCGTGAATCATCCAGTCTGCTTTTACAGAGAGAGTGATTCAGGAACAAGCGCCCGAATTATTGACAATGCACAAATTGCTTCTACTGCCTGAATCATTCTTCCATGCGATCGAATGTTTGCACGATGAATATCGATCACCAAGCGATTTCATCTGTCGTTTGGTGAATTATTTCCTTGACTAAACTGACCACTCAAGTCAATCAGTAACGAGTAATGTGGTTCTTTGATTTAATTTCTGAGCATTGTGTATCAAGAACAGAACACTAGAAAGATTCTGTGGTTGGTAGGATTGGACAAGTGACCTTGAACTACCGCTCCAAAGCTGCTCATTAACTTGTTAGCTTAACAAATCAAATTGTGATGCTAAAATGTTTCAAAAAATAACCTGAAGAAGTGATTCGTATTTTCTTCCTTTGAATGGAGCGTCTCTTTTTTGTTGCCACATTCTCACGTATGCACCGGTAAAAGAGTATGCCACACTGACAGGTAGGTTATTTAGCCGTGCCTTTTTGGCCAAAAGCAGCGAGGAGGCAGACCCGATTGAATTGTGCCAAATAAGGACTGATGTACATGCCAAAATCAACCTTTAGGGCCATTATAATACGGATACGAAATAAATGTTGTCCCGGGGTGATGACGGTTAAGCAAGCAGTCCGTTTCGATCCGTCAAGTTTGCTTATACTACACAAGCTAACAACCGCTTCACACCTATAACGCTAGATGTTTCTTCCTCAGGCATGCCGAAGGATCCATGTGATATATCCAGTTGGCACCACCACCAGAAAGGCAACCGGACATCGAAAATGACAGGACAGAATTGTTTAACTACTGCTCACCTTTGATTTGAGGATGACGGCTTTGCTGTTGATAACTTGTTTGAACGTATCTCATGAATAAGTGAAGAAACCAAAGGGCAGCGTCCTTGTGGGAATACCAACTCTCCGGGCCAATCTGTTGAAGGACGGCGGCCGGTTGATCGGGACCACGAAACCAACTCCACCGGACGATCGTTCCGCCCGCCGAGTGTTACAAGCGTGTTTGTCGAGAGGGCAGTGGAGCTGTGGTAACTTCTTGAGGATGCTGAAAGTTGTGGACTCGCTTCACAATATGTGTAACGCGCCGCTCCGGAGGACGATCCATCGGGTACATTCCCTCAATATGAAGAGGTAAAAAACAAAGCGAATTTCAAGCTTCTTGCTCCACTGCTGAATTGCCACGTCAAAATTTAAATTTGTATTTTGGAAATCGGTACACCATCAGGCTCTTCAGCACGATCTTTTCCTACAGCCTTTTAGTGAATTCGCTTCTCACAGTATCATCTTTTTTTGGGAAAATGTCACTTGGCTTCATTATGGTAACCATAGTAGCATAACGTCATACTCATGAAGTGCTGTTTCTCTTAACAGTCCCTTCAACAAGAAATGACTTTTATTCCGGACCGGAATCAGCCTTTAGACAGCTCCATCGAGTGCTCAAGGTGTGCACTTACTGACCGAAAGGTGCGTGGTTCTAACCCAACTCCGGCATCGCGACTGCTCTTGTGTTGGCTGGAACAACCCAGCAGTATCTCAGTCCTTCATGACAGCTGTGCACCGGGAGTTTGTTACGACCGAACGATCACTTATTTGGCCCCGTGGATCATATCTATCAAGCTCACAAATAACACTTACGAATCAACCTCAACACCTGTCCCAAAGGGGTGTCAATCTAGTTGAAATCACTATTGTGCAGTCCAACTGCGCGTGTATTTTTGCTCGTGAGGAGTCAGATAAGTTAGTTTGGTTTAGTAAAACATAGCAAGGTCCTAGCAGTCCTTCCGCCGTTTTCAGGTTCGTGACCTAAAACACGCTGGTAGTGTAAAAGGAAGTTGAACACACGGAAGGTATGTGGCTACATAAAGTCACGTGATTGAAACTACGGTCGTGACATGCATTGTTGCAGCGGCTTCTGTGCAGGTAATCCCGCCTGGTAACTACGGTTGAGCAAGACCTCATGGACTGACAGAAGTCCGAGTTTCTAGTAGCATGGCAACAACAAACGAGTCTTCCGGATCTACCTGACGACCATTTTGGAGCAGCGGTTGAATATTTTGCATCACTTTAACCTGCTGGAATTCTGCTGCTCTGTCGCGGTGTGTAAAGTTCCAATAGATGTCCGTCTGTTGTAGTTGTTTCGGCGGCTGCAAGGGAACTGGGAAATTTCGTAGACGATAGACAAGTTTGACGAGTCATAGCTGTGCCATTGTGGAACGACCACCCTGGTAGTTTAAAATGTGCGCACTTATGTACCATGGTAGGGGGACAAACTTGGTTACTACCAGCTATCTTTGACTACCGCTTAACTGCTCACCCGGCTTAGAAGTTTGCTTGAGAGTACACGGCAAGTGGTTGATGCAGGTGACACATCAATGAGGATGATACCTGAGCAAACGATACACAAGCAAGCGGGCGATGAAGCATATTTCCTACCAAAGGTTGTGATGAGTGGTGTTTTTGTCGGAATACTCTGTAACCTGATTTATACTCACCATACAACAGGTATATGTTTCCCGACCTTCGCTGCATCCTCAGAGAACCCTCCCTACCTATAATGAAAGCAGAGAAAGTGTTTTTCGGCCCGACTGACTTCATTTCTGTCGCCGTATGTGCTGACAATCCAGCTCCTTGAGGAAATCCCTTCAACAAGGGCTCGCAGAGTGCCGGCGGGAGCCATTTCTGTGACTCTATATCGTATGTGTGAATGCCCGGGGTGCGAATCTGACCATTCCACGGCGGGAGCCATTCTGTGACTCTATGTCGTATGTGTGAATGCCCGGGGTGCGAATCTGACCATTCCATCCACCTGCCCGGAATAACAAAATGTGATCAGATGAGATGTCCTCAAAAATTCGAATTTTGGAAATTTGCTCTTGTTTTCATGTATTAAGAGATTCCATTCAATGGTTTCTATGGATAAGAACACTATTTTAAGCAGTTTTTAATCACAAGCTGGTCAGGGTTATCTGAAAAAAGTTTGAATTAAACATTATGGGCTGACTTGCGAAGGCAGAGCACTTTTTTGGGGCTCCCGAGGTCCTACAGAAAACCGACTGTATGCCAAATCTCTCACACTACCATCAAATGAAGAATTTCACCGTAGTATGATAAAAAATTTTGAAATTTCAGTAAGGGTTTTATCCAAAGAATGAAGTCGGTCTGAGCCGAATATCCCAGGAGCACGGTACAGCTGTTTCATTCATTACTAGTTATCATCAGCACGGCATACCCCACCGACTTCTAGAAGGCTTCGCGCATTTTATCTTCCTGTGGTCTGTGGAAAGATACACCATTCCACTGTTAGTGACCAATCAACAGTGTGATTAACTTACAATTAGGACATAGCGGCACCTAGACAATGAAACAGGAGTAATATACTCAGTACTCAGTACCATAACTTTCCTACTTGGCTCCAATAAAATGTCTCTCTTCGAGAAATACACTCATTTGCAAATCAATTTGGTTTTTCATAATATCATAAACGAGAGATTCAGTTGAGTCTCTCGTGAAAACCAAATTGATTTGCAAATGAGTGTATTTCTCGAAGAGAGACATTTTATTGGAGCCAAGTAGGAAAGTTATGGTACTGAGTACTGAGTATATTACTCCTGTTTCATTGTCTAGGTGCCGCTATGTCCTAATTGTAAGTTAATCACACTGTTGATTGGTCACTAACAGTGGAATGATGTATCTTTCCACAGACCACAGGAAGATAAAATGCGCGAAGCCTTCTAGAAGTCGGTGGGGTATGCCGTGCTGATGATAACTAGTAATGAATGAAACAGCTGTACCGTGCTCCTGGGATATTCGGCTCAGACCGACTTCATTCTTTGGATAAAACCCTTACTGAAATTTCAAAATTTTTTATCATACTACGGTGAAATTCTTCATTTGATGGTAGTGTTCTCTGTCTCTTGATAGTTTTGAGGAGACGGCACTAAACCTTGCCACTAATTTTGCATTCTCTCTGCAGTGTGCCCTCAATTTTTGCCTTCTTTTGCTAAGGATGGACTAGTTCTCTTCTGACCCATTTATTAGGGAGTTAGTTTGATTAACCCTGCCTATTGGGCGCAAAACTGTGAACGAAAGGTTTGTTTATCACAGGGCATGGATAATGTGGGGGGTAGCGATACAGCATCGCTAATATGTAGCACTTGTAAACTGCTCTTTTTCATGCTCAGTATCATCTTCTTTTTTCCCATCATTATCAGTCACATCGCTGTACAAAAGTTTGTTTTACTGAAATACAACCGCTACCGCCCGCGCGTTGGCTCCAACGTGACTTTGAGACTTTTGCTGAGTGACTGTTGTTGTGACCGCCGGTTACCTATATCTGACCGCTGCTAATACTAAACGTGAACAAACATTTCAGCTACAAACGCTGGACTAATATATTCGCGCTTGTGGAGTAATAATTCGATCACCGGAGATCTGGGATACCAGGAAGATAGAACTATTCTTTGTGTGGTGGTTCAACGGAATACGGAACTACGGAATCTCCTATTTTGAACTGTGAGTCAAGATTTACTTGTATTTTTCTCTTTGTGACTTTGTATCTGGCTTACACCAGTAATTTGTTCAGTTCACTAGAGACTCCATAGGGCCGTTAACCACTACAAATAGAACAGCACTACTTATGGGGTTTTATTCCGCATTTAGGCGCAGTTTTTGGGTGATCATCAAGGTTTAAATAGGCGGTTTGTGAAAGTATTTCAACATGCTGGTAATGCGAAACTTTACTGCATCTCTATTCTACTAGCTCCTGACCTATTCACTGGGTTTGGCTAGTGGCCCCCACACATTCCGTAACTAATCGCGTGAGACCTAGCTCGCGTGCGTAGTTTTTGCCTATCAGGTATCATCCACGTTGTAATATTTGTAGATTCATATCAGCTGTGAGAAAATAGAAATGATTTACAAGACTTTCAGTTGAGACTTCTCATCACATACAGTAAAGTTGAAGGACAAACCACAGGCGTCACACTATCTGTCTAGGAGGCGCACTGCCGATCGGACCACTGATAACGCTTGCCGCGTTTCACAATCAATTTGTCACACGCTTTCCCGATAGATTAGAGCCTGATTCCTGCCAACGCTGTTCGTAAGTTCCAAGTTTTATCTCTACGAGTGACCCGGAAGTCGGTGGCCCGACTCCCGTCACGTGTGTCTGTAGAGGTCACTCATCAGATAACCCGTCACAAACTCGAACCACGTGACAACATGTCTTCCCAGTTATGCTGTTTGACCCTAAATAAGTCATTTCACGAATCAACGCATTTTATCAAACCGACCGCGTTTAAATGTGGAGGCGTTATTTATAGAACAAAACATCGGTATTCCGTGCTTTCGGTTACCTTTTCCGTGGAATAAAGAAGTTTCTAGTGCGTTGCCGATGACGATGGAGGTTGAAAGTCAGAAATTCAAATCAAGACAAAAGTAAAAAGTGTTTTGTTAAATCTCAGTCGGGCCTGGGAAAACATGTGAAGAAACCCTGTCAGACAAGTGGTAGAGCAGAGATAATCTTTGACTTCAGAAACAGAAGCCTGAGAAAAATGTTTAAAACTTGGATAAAAGGAAGGCAAATTTCCTCATTGTATGTGCTGAAAACGAATAAGTTAAACTGAAAAACCAGTTACTAAAAGTGGGTGTGAACGAACGAAATAATATTGACGGAAGATGAAGGTACAGTAAAGCAATATGAGTTGATCTAATGGGACTAAATGTGCCTAATTCCGATGACCTCAGACATGAGTGTTCGTAAGATCCGCATTCACTGTGCCACTATCACGCACGCGATCCGGGAAGAAATCCGCCGGTAATAAAAGTGTAAGAACCGTGAATAGTTGTATTATCCAAAAAAAACCATGATGCAACCAAAAACAGAAGGAAAGAGAGCAGTGAGAAATGGAGGTTGGAAGTGGAAAGACGGAAAATTGAAAAACACGCACATTTATCTTCTAAATTTTATGAACGACATCGGACACACGAAGTAAGTGGTTTACTGAGAGGTCTGTAGCTTGGTTTACAAAATCAGAGTAACCTACTTACGTTTGTCATTTTATCACAGTCAACCAAAATAAAGCATTTGTTCATACAAGGTCATACCAGGTCGGTTTGAGCAAATGAGCCAGGAGCAAACTTCCCACCTAAACTACACACACCTATAGGTTGTTTGTAGAGTAGCAACTTCCAAACGTAAACTGAGCGCCTTCTGCACATATGTTGCTTTTCAACTTGCTTGATCTTATCAGGTTCCAGAAGTCTGGAAGAAACAGAGGTGGCGTAGGTGAAACGATTGCTGCCTTGATCAGACGGCAAGAATTGTGCTTAGCAATGAGAGTAGGCAAAAACTCTTTACTCAGATAATGCCACAAAAGAAGAGACAAAACGTATGAGTTGTTGGAACCATAGGGATTTTGCGTCTAACAAACCCATTTTTCTCTTTGCCAACGATTATGCACAAGAAGTACAACCAACAACATGATCCGAGAGATAGTAATATGAGAGATTGGAACGCTGGGGTTCATCAACTCCGTTTTTTCTTGTGGCAGAACAGAAGTACGCAATTAAGTCATTCTGGTCACAAGGATTTTTGGTGTTTGGGAGCAAGGAGTACAAGATACAGCAGTCCTTCAACAAGAACATGCCTGTGATTCTCATCGAAAACCGATGTAAAGTGGTAAGTACCACAATCTTTGAGATTAAAGCCGAGCGACTTTTACGTATTATCCCCAACCGGCCAAGTAGTGACTTGATATACACGAAAAAACAGCATATGTATACACATATATACGATAAACCAATACTACCTCGGCAAAACTGTCAAGACAGAATTCGAATGAGTTTGATGACGGGCAAGTGTCGGAGTTGAAGTTCAAGATTTACGACTAGTCATTGTTGAAATTCGATACGTGAACAGAAAAGGAGACAACAGATTCACATTCTGTGCTTTGCCCTTGCCCGGAGAAAAACCTACCTTCTTGGATTACAGGTCACTGAGGAGGACGAAGATACAAGGATTTATACCCAAGAGTCGAATGCTAGGTTATTTTTGTTATAAGTAGGGGGGCTAAAAGATGTGACTGTCATGTAGCAACCTTTACATGCGATAAACGGACTCTAATTAAAGGAGGGAAGGTCTGAGTGAAAAATATTCACAGTTAAACGGTGATCAACGAAAAATGACCGAACTCAAGAGTGAGATAACCGAGTGGAGGTACAAACACCCTTAAGATGAAATAAGTCGGAAGTTAGGGGTATATGAGCTCATCTTGACCAGAGAGAAAGATAACAGACTGGGCGAAGATTTGCAGGGCGGAGGGAATGAGTAACTAACAGCGTTCAAACAAGAGCTGTTAAATTTTCAGCGGAATAAACTGTAGGACTTTTGTACTCATATCTGTTCACTGGGCTTTGGACAAACATCTAAGCTCAAGGGCTTGGAGTAGTGAACTACACAGGTTTAATATACGTTTTGCTGTTTTGATATCCCGGATAAAATCGTAAGCCACATCAACAACAGACTGATTGAGTCTGAGCTACGAGTTGCGTTTTTCCTGAGTTTTTCATTTGGCTAAAAATCACTTATGAATGTGTTCAGCTTCAGAAGCTGCTCTAGGCGGGACATGTATTGTGTTTGCCGAACCACCGTTTGCCGAAGAAAGTGCTATTTTTCATGCCCAATTCAGAGTAGCGTAAGCAAAGAGGTGCCCAATCCTTGATTTAGCAGAGGAGTATGAAGAAGATCACGAAACACTTGGGTGCTGTTGGTGATGTTCACCTTCCAGGATAGGGACGCATGATTCTCACTGCGTATGGTTGGAGACACTATAAGATATGGCTGCCAACAAATGTCAGTGGCGTTTTTGTTGTCAGTTTCTATCCAGATTGCTTGAGTGAACGTCTGGAGGTGCAGGAACCTCAAAACGACTGTGTTAAGCTACCTTCAAGTCCGTTCCTTGTCCACCTTTATTCTTTTCTTCTCAATGAGGCTTTCAAATAAGGCATGGTATTACGGAAGTGAGGCATCTGTGTTGAACACTGATGTCATGCTGTTGAGGATGATGATGATGACCGTTTCGCAAGCTAAGTCACACGGCATGTAGCGATGTGTTCAAAAAACACAGCTAAAGTAGCTATGTAAAGTAAAAATCCATGGTACACGGGAATTTTAGGTAGCTAGTTGATACCATGATGAAAACGACGTAGTAAGGAGTAACTCATAGTGGCAGTAAGTAGTTGGCTATTGGTAGTCAAAGGTCTCCAGAGGTGGATAAATTTTGCAACGTTATTATTACTGACTCCCACCACGCATACAAGCCGAATACGGTAGTTGTTGCATAACTGCCTTCTTAACGTCAAGAAAACAGAATTGATTTGCTTTTGCTGAGTATACATTTTCCCACATAAGTTTTTATTTGTTGATTATGATGACTTTACTCACAGCGCAACACACTTATTTGTACAGAAATTCTCCTATATATGTGAACTATGGTCTGCCACGTACAATTTACATAGCTTGGTGCATTTGGTGGGTGATATGAGAGTACGTGGACTCTTGGATTGGTTCTTCGCATTTTCATTGATGTCCGTTTTAGATAAACCTGGTAAGATTTTTTGAGGCATGTAATTCCGTCATTCAAATAAAATAACGTACGGCCGAACGGTCAGCATCCGCTTCTACCAACACCCTGCACCGTCTGCTGACAAATGACTGTAGGGGGTTGCAACCGTTCCATCCGACGGTTTACTCGTTCACTAATCTTTAAATTCTTGCTGTGTACGAGACAGAGCAGTTCTTGTTGAGAGACATCTCTGAAGTATTCTGAGACTTTTAGCTTTCTGTTTCCAATTTTAGAAAATTTAATCGTAATTTGACTTTTCACACGCCTCTTACAGTCTCGTAATGTTCTCATTGTATGTGCTAGTAAGTTGAATGAACGTGCCTTTATTCAGCCTTCAAGTCGCATTACTTGTAATTGTTTCGCGCTTCCAGCTGGTGATAAATTTATTTATATGTTACTATTGCATTCGTTTGAAAAATAAAAAAAACTTATCCTTGAACATCGATTCTAAACATAGCTCACAAAAACTTGTTGCACATGTGACTTTACTCATGTCGTTGTCTTCCTTACAGATGCACAATACGCTTAAGTTATTTGGCACAGCAGTTCGGGATGGGATATAAGGAATGGTTTTCTAATTGGAGAACCATCTCTTGGCAATCCTTTGATGACTACGAATCCATTAAAACAAAGAGAGCATGCTCTTGCACAGTATCACGCACAACTTCACCGCTATCAAGGAGTTTGATACGTTTTACACTAATATGTAATTAGGAGTTAACACGCCACTAGAAATTATCTAAGGAAACGTTCTATCCCGTGCACTGCTGAACTCCAGCAACGGTGCCTCGGACACGGAGCCACAGATGTACCTTCATAGCACTATGGCGTCCGCGAGAGGTCATTTTTAGTAATCATGAGTCCGTTTCTCCAGAAAATTCCAAATACTCAGCACCTAGTGATAGTGAAGAGCAATGTGTTTAGAGAGCTCAGGGGGAGTTGAGAGACCCTTTCTCGCCTGCTGAGTAATTTGGCAGCTATAATTTTGGGTTATTAGAAATTTTGTATGCAGTCCAACTTATGGTCATTAGTCGCCTGAGACTGTGCCACCACACCTGCGGACCACTGAACAAACTGATGACCCCATCGAAGAATTCCGATGGATCGTATGTACCCTGTCCTCCAACCAAAAGGATACTGCGCATTCTGGCTTTGTTCCTAAGTACATTTCATTCCCGTTCATCTATTCATTCTTAGAAGAAATGCATGACAAATGGGTCGGGGTCAATGTCTTCTGAAGTGGGTAAATATCAAGCTTTAATTGTTTTTTCGAATATTAGAAGGAATGTCTGATCATTTGAAAAAGCTGGATGTACAGCTGAGGTATGTAGAGCAATGCCTTATTTTGGGTGTGTCCGCGCAACAAGTACGGAAGGGCAGCTCGGAAGAGATCCACCGAATAACCGAAATGAAAGATTTGGATGCATTCATTCTCAGATTGTTGGACGCGGAATTTCGAGAACAGTCAGTATCTTCGCTCCGGTCTATTATCACTCCGACTCACGTCTGTCAAACACAAACATGCCGCGTGCTCCTTTCGCCTCTGAGTTCACAGATGAACTAATTCAGTAAAGGGCGAAGACAAAAGACCTATCTCAAACAGAGTTAGCAAGGCTCGTAAAGGGTGAGATAAACGTTTTACACTGACACATGTCACTTTGGGTGCCGTTTACTCTGCAGCCACATACTCGAATATAATTTCATGGAGAATTCAATCCAATCCTGGTTCAAGGAAGCTTTTTATTTAACCCCTAGGAAACGTAAACTTCAACCTAAAAGGGCCGCCTTATGGTGGATTGACGAAAACCACTTATTCAATTGTTATCATTGATACATTTATATGTTTGTACTTATATTGTTATCTTTTGACACTGCAGCACGTTATCGTTGGCAGAACGTGGTTGGTAATTATTTATGGAGTTCAGTCATAGTTCAGAAACCGTATAGTTGGGTTTTGAGACCGAATAATATGAGACAAAGCCTCGACTGCCTGTAACAGATTTTTAAAGGAATTAAAAAACAGCCTAAGACGTTGCCTTGAAAGTTTCCGGTTGCTACCTCAGGTTGACCGTTGGCACCGTCTTTGGCAAGCGTAACGTGCCACTTTATTTGTTATTCTTGACCGCCAGTGGCGAATTCACTCAGAATCTTAAAATTTCCATGCATTTTGGACAGTATTACCACCACCATTGTTGACTTTTACAGGCTAAAATTAGGAAGCAGCGAACGGACTCTCATCACATGCATGTAGAGACCGTGTAAGTCAACGGGGATTATACTTACGCGAAGACGGATTGCGACCGGAACAAACACCTGAAAGCGCTGTTGCACTGCATTTGAACCAAATTAAGGTTCTATTTGTTGTTGAAATAATACGGAGCCTTTCATGAACTCCTTATAGGTCACGAAAATGAAAAATCGAAAAGTTGTGGTAATAGTGATATTCCTCGAAATTGACTCACCGATGAAAATGAGATATCTATTGAGAAATCCAATGCACGCGTGCTGGCTAAGAGCTGGAGACTCTGTGGACGTAAGATTGGTCCAAACTCCAATCTCTGGAGCAACTTTTATCCGAAAAAGCCCGTTCGAAGGATTCTTCGTAGAATTTCTGCTGATGTTCACACCCCCATGGACGTAAAGATAATCTCCAACAATAGCTCCTTGGAAATGGGTAAAATAGCGTCTAATTCTCACCAGCGTGGTCTTGCATGTATGGTCCGCAAACTCCGTCCTTAACCATCCATTGTAAAGGAGCCAACATAGCAGATTCCGCGCGTTTTAAATGAAGCGGTATTTACACATTTGTTGCCTGAGCAGTCTGTCTAGTTGAATAAGTATGCTCGATTAAGTGGGTATGCTAATGAGTTAGGATTTGACGGACTTCCGGATTGACACACAGGATCGTGGCTGTAAAGTACTGGGTTCCGCTGGTCCACATCAATACCATAACGAAAAGGAACTTGTGTTGTGTAGTCGGCGGCCTCTTCATGCACTTGCTCCAAGTCATCGGATAGAGTTCGAGATCTTGTGTTACCTTCCGTCTCCCTTGGAGGCTTTTCGTTATTATCGACTTCATTATCGGGAGTTGAATAAGTCGCTTGTGTGAAACCAAGTTTGTGATCAGATTGCACGACAGGTTTTGTTGAAGTTATCGTACCCAAGTCGGGACACATAACATCAAGTGCGGAAGTGGTGGGAGAAAAATTTTGGACCGGAGAATGACAGTGAAACATCGAGGTGTTGGAAAGGGGGGTTATGTCGTGCGAGGAGTGAGGGACTTGACTCGGCGGTCGTGCGTCGAACAGGCAGGACAAGTTAGTCCAGAGGATGTCCGGTGGTGCAGACAGCGAAACGCCTGAATAGAGTACACGACGGGCGGCAGGGTCATCTAGATGGGACAGGATATAATACTCGTGATA